>NC_057799.1:582795428-583095428 GCF_018294505.1 Triticum aestivum | reverse complement strand
CTCTAGTGCATCCGTTGCATGGCAATCCCTACTCACTCACATTGATATCTATCGATGGGCATCTCCATAGCCCGTTGATACGCCTAGTTGATGTGAGACTATCTCCTTCTTTTTTATCTTCTCCACAACCACCATATTCTATTCCACCTATAGTGTTATGTCCATGGCTCACGCTCATGTATTGCGTGAAAGTTGAAAAGGTTTGAGAACATCAAAAGTATGAAACAATTGCTTGGTTTATCATCGGGGTTGTGCATGATTTGAATACTTTGTGTGATGAAGATGGAGCATAGCCAGACTATATGGTTTTGTAGGAAAGCTTTCTTTGGCCATGTTATTTTGAGAAGACATGATTGCTTTATTATTATGCTTGAAGTATTATTATTTTTATGTCAATATTAAACTTTTGTTTTGAATCTTATGGATCTGAACATTCATGCCACAATAAAGAAAATTACATGGATAAATATGTTAGGTAGCATTCCACATCAAAAATTCTGTTTTTATCATTTACCTACTCGAGGACGAGCAGGAATTAAGCTTGGGGATGCTTGATACGTCTCCAACGTATCTATAAGTTTTTATTGTTCCATGCTATTATATTATCTATTTTGGATGTTTTATATGCATTAATATGCTATTTTATATTATTTTTGGGACTAACCTATTAACCTAGAGCCCAGTGCCAATTTCTGTTTTTTCCTTGTTTTTGAGCTTCGCAGAAAAGGAATACCAAACAGAATAAAACTTCACGATGATTTTTCTTGGACCAGAAGACACCCAGGGGACTTGGAGTCCAAGTCAAAAGAGTTGCGAGGCGGCGGCAAGGGTGGAGGGCGCGCCCTGGGGGGCGCCCCCTACCTTACACCTCCTCGGGACTCCTCTGACCTAGCCCTTCGCCCTATATATTCACATATATTTCAGAACCACTAGAAGCATCCACGAAAACACTTTTCCACCGTCGCAACCTTCTGGTCCCGTGAGATCCCATCTTGGGGCCTTTTCCGGCATCCTGCTAGAGGGGGATTCGATCACGGAGGGCATCTACATCAATCCTATTTCCCTTCCGATGAAGCGTGAGTAGTTTACCACAGACCTATGGGTCCATAGCTAGTAGCTAGATGGCTTCTTCTCTCTCTCTTTGATTCTCAATGTCATGTTCTCCTCGATGTTCATGGAGATCTATCTGATGTAATCTTCTTTTGCGGTGTGTTTGTCGAGATCCAATGAATTGTGGATTTATGATCAGCTTATCTATGAAAATTATTTGAATCTTCTCTGAATTCTTATATGCATGATTTGATATCTTTGTATTTCTCTTTGAATTATCGGTTTGGTTTGGCCAACTCGATTGATTTTTCTTGCAATGGGAGAGGTGCATAGCTTTGGGTTCAATCTTGCGTGATTTCACCCAGTGACAAAGTAGGGGTAGCGAGACACGTATTGAATTGTTGCCATCGAGGATAAAAAGATGGGGTTTACATCATATTGCATGAGTTTATTCCTCTACATCATGCCATCTTACTTAAGGCGTTACTCCATTCTTTATGAACTTAATACTCTAGATGCATGCTGGATAGCGGTCGATGTGTGGAGTAATAGTAGTAGATGTAGGCAGGAGTCGGTCTACTTGACACAGACGTGATGCCTATATTACATAATCATTGCCTTGGATATTGTCATAACTTTGCGCTTTTCTATCAATTGCTCGACAGTAATTTGTTGACCCACCGTATTATTTGCCTTCATGAGAGAAGCCTCTAGTGAAACCTATGGCCCCCGGGTCTATTTTCCAACATATTAGTTTTCGATCTACTATTTAGCAATCTTTTATTTTCAGATCTATAAATCAAAAAACTGTCACATCCCTAGCTTCTCGTATTGCACTAGGCTAGCTTCATGTGTGCATCATGTTTGAATTTTTGCAGAAAATTGAAATGGGGATTGCCTAAACCCTAGCATCAAAGGAATTCACTAGGTTCAACTAAAATATTCTCAGTGTTTCCAAATGGCTTTTAAAAATGTTCATCATTTCTGGAAAATGCTGGAAACAATAACCAGATGTGCTGCACATTTTTCCATGACATATTTGGGCTCTGAATTAAATCATATAGTATTTGCATTTGGGCATTTAAATGCTATTAAATATTTTAAATGCTCAAATAATCATAGACTAAAATGTTTACTGTTGGATATATTCTAAACAGTAGCCATGATTAGTTTCATGATTTTTGGAAATGCCCTGGCATTTTTAATAAAGCCCAGAACAAAATAACAAAATAGAAAACAGGAATTTAAAGAGATAAAAAAGCGAGGACTTACCTGCACCCACCTGTGGCCTGCTACTGTAGCCACCTGGCTGGCCCAGGAGCTGGCCCAGCCCACCAGAGCCAGCCCACCGCATCCGCCACCGTCTTCAACCTCCTGCCAGTAGGCAGGAGGGCGTGTGCCCGACCCGCGCGTGCACGCGCCGGCCACCTCCTTCTTGCCTGCTCACCCTGGATCTCTCCCTCGTCGCCATGCACCCCCTGGACCACTCTCACTCTCTCCCGTGTCTCTCCCTCTCCTGCCCTCTCTCCCAAGCACAACCGAGCGGAGCCCGTCGCCGCCGATCGCCGTACCCATAGCCAGAGCCACCCCCTCGCCTCTCCGATGCATCCCCGAGCTCTTCGACGTCGTCCTCGACCCCTTCACCGAGCCACGCCCCGCCGGAAGCCCCGCAGCGCCGTCGCCGAGCTCATCTTCAATATTTGGCCACCGGCAACTTCATCGTCGATTCGTGGCCGTCCGTGCTTCCCCGACCTAGCTAGCTTGCTCGTCGGAACCGCGGTGAGCTCTACCACCGTTTCCCCCTGACCCTGTGGTCTATCCCTCGCCGTAGACGTCGTCCCCATGAGCTCCGAAGCCCACCGGCGCCGTGCTTCATCGCCGTCATGGCTACTGATGCTGTAGCCTGCGCCTGGGCGCGTCATCCTGCTCGGGTTGCTCCTAGGAGACGATCCCGACCACCAGCTGGTCCTGCCGCGCACCGGAACATCAAACCCGTGCGTGTCCAAACTCCAGCCGCCGCTGTCAAGCTCGCCGGCGGCGTTTCCGGCCTCCCTGCACCCAACCGCCTGCACCACTAGATGCGGCACACTTCCAGCTCGCCGTAGGACCAAGCCGCATGCTCAGCCGACAACCGCAGCTCGATTCCGGCGCGCGTCCGCCGCATTGGATGGTCGTCGCCGGTGGAACTCCGGCGAGGACCGATGTGGCGCAGTCATTAGCGCTAATCCCCGCCAGCTCAGCCGCACTTTAGCCACTGACAATGGGCCCCGCAGCAGGTCAAAGTGCTAGTCAACGCGGGTTAGCACCGGTGTCACTGACGTGTGGACCCCACACGTCAGGTTTGACCCTGGTCAGCGCTGCTGACCTGCTGACACAGGCATGACGCAGTGCTAACGCAATTAATCCTTTTCTGGATTTAAAATAATTCAGGAATTCCAGAAAATCCTATAAACTTCTAAAAATCATAGAAAATAATCTGTAGCTCAGAATGAAACAAATTATATATGAAAAATGATCAAAAAAATCCAATCTATCCATCTGTACTGGTTTCATGCATGTTAGAGCAACCTAACCATGCTGTTTAGATGAAAAAAGATAATGCACTTATATGACTCTATAAAATGGGTTTGCATTTGAATCTTTGGTTCAAATGGACTCATCTCAATCTGTTCTAGCTTGCATTAGCCCAAAACACATTCATATTGCCATGTCATGATCATGCACCATATTGTGCATTGCATTAATTGTATTTCTTCTCCGTTGCCCGTATTTGTCCCCTCTCGGTAGACGATGTTCCGGCGTTGTGATCGTTGACACTAATGAAGACTCAATGCTATCTTCAGAAGTGCCGGGCAAGCAAAACCCCCTTGTTCATTCCGATACAATCCCACTCTCTCGCTCCTGCTCTCTTTTACTGCATTAGGACAACAACGCTTCAACTGTTACCTGCTGTGGTAGTTGAATCCCTTTCCTCTGCATGACCTGTCATTGCCACAGTAAATAGATGAAACCCACTAGCATGAGTAGGAGTTGTTTGAGCCCTGATGTGCCTACTCATTCATGCCTGTTTGTCATGCCCGCTATTGCTTAGAGTTGTGTCAGGTATGATTCATCGAGGATGAATTGTAATGTGGTGAACATGTCCTACTGTTGAGAGCTAAGTGTGTGAACACGATTTGGTAAAGGTAGCGGTGAGAGGCCATGTAGGAGTACATGGTGGGTTGTCTCATTGAAACCGTCCTCAGAAACTGAGTTCTGTGTTTGTGATCCATGAACAGTTACTACCACACATTGGGTTCCGGTAACTCGACCCCTCTCGACTTATTAATCAACCTGATCTCTGTCCAGGAGTTGCAACTAGTTTCTGGTGTTTGTAGGTTGTGTTAGTAGTCTACCAAGTGGTACCCGGTACAGGTGGGCTTGGGACAGACTAGGCACCGTGGCACGGTGTACCAAGCGTAGATCCATCCGTCGAGGTGGGCTTGGGAACCCTGCACACATCGTTTGGGGCCGTGAGCGACACCCCGGCCGGATCTCCTTGCGGATGGAACCCGAATAGGCGATAAACCTGGACTAGAGACTTGTGTGGTTAGTCAGGTCGTGGCCGACTCCCTCGCCAGGCTTCCGCTTGAAGGTTGCCGAGGTACACGACGTGTACATGGTGGTAAGTAGCGAGAGCGTGTGTGAAGAACTACACCCCTGCAGGGTTAACATCATCTATTCGAATAGCCGTGTCCGCGGTAAAGGACTTCTGGGTTGCCTATAACAGTTCATAGACAAGTGAAAGTGGATACTCTAAAATGCGCAAGATAAGCGTGAGTGCTATGGATGGTGTTCTCGTAGGAAGACGGGAGCAGATCCATAGTGGTGTATTGATATGGTGAATATGTGGACTCGTGTGCGCCACCTCAAAAGAGTTACTTGCAGTCATAGTTTAGGATAGCCACCAAGTCAAAGCTGGCTTGCTGCAGTCAAACTCCACCACCCCCCTTTGTTGATACCGATGCATATGTAGCTAGTTCTGATGTAAGTCTTGCTGGGTACATTTGTACTCACGTTTGCTTATTTTATGTTTTGCAGAGAGACGTCAGTCTCGCTAGTAGTTCCGTGTGGACTTCGACGTTTAGCTTGATACCTCAGCTACGATCTTGTGCCCTCGGCAGGATCTGGTAGATAGTCAGGCTTCTTAGCCTTTTTCATTTGTAGATGTCTGTACTCAGACATGTTAAGCTTCCGCATGTGCTTTGACTTGTATGCTCTGAATGTTGGGTCATGAGACCCATGTTTGTAATATCTGGCTCTTCGGAGCCTAATGAATAAATACTCTGAGTCGTAGAGTCTTGTTGTGATGCCATGTTGTATTTGCACATATCGAGCATATTGTGTCTATGATTGAAATGCTTGGTATGTGTGGGATCCGACAACCTAGTTGTTTATCCTTGGTAGCCTCTCTTATGGGGAAATGTAGTCTTGTGCTTCCATGAGCCATAGTAGTCCGCTACAGCCCGGTTCACCGGAGTCCTGCTAGCCCAGCACTACTGCTCCGGAACACTTGACTGGCCGGCATGTGATTCACTTCGTTCCTGTGTCTGTCCCTTCGGGGAAATGTCACGCGGTGACATCCGGAGTCCTGCCTAGCCTGCTACAGCCCGGTTCACCGGAGTCCTGTTAGCCCAGTGCTACAGCCCGGATTCGCATGCTGCTGACCGACATGCTCGATGTTGATTCATGTATGCCTGTCCCCGTAAGTTAGTGCCACTTTGGGTTCACGACTAGTCATGTCGGCCCGGGTTCTCTGTCATATGGATGCTAGCGACACTATCATATACGTGAGCCAAAAGACGCAAACGGTCCCGGGCCATGGTAAGGCGACACCCGTGGGAATACCGTGCGTGAGGCCGCAAAGTGATATGAGGTGTTACCGGCTAGATCGATGTGACTTGGAATCGGGGTCCTGACAGCAACCCAAAAATATTTTTTCGTTTATTTATCTATCTCTATCAGATCTCACATTTGCAAGTGACCGTGAAGGGATTGACAACCCCTTTATCGCGTTGGGTGCAAGTGTTTGATTGTTTGTGCAGGTATTGGTGATTTGCGCGTTCTTCTCCTACTGGATTGATACCTTGGTTCTTAACT
Source organism: Triticum aestivum (assembly GCF_018294505.1). Taxonomy (NCBI): domain Eukaryota; kingdom Viridiplantae; phylum Streptophyta; class Magnoliopsida; order Poales; family Poaceae; genus Triticum; species Triticum aestivum. Next base: position 583,089,239 of record NC_057799.1, on the reverse strand, counting down.
GAGGGAAATAGTTATCTCTACTTTGCTGCATCACCCTTTCCGCTTGAAGGGAAAAACCAATGCAAGCTCAAGAAGTAGCAGTAGGTACAATTGCTAATGATGTAGAAGCTTTACAATTAAAATGCCCTCCACCTAAATATGGTACCGATGTTCTCTTAAATGTTTACAAGCAACCATTGATAAAAATAATAAGGCTTTCTGCGATAACAATAATAAGGCTTTCTGCATGCTACAAACTAGATGGGCTAAAGATAGAAGAGCCCAGGAATCTGAAATTTCTGATAAAAGTGGGATTGAAGGATCAAAACTGTAGGCACCATTAATCCCACTAATTTGGAGGCTGTTGATTTTTATAATAATTATCGCAAGCTCTCTAAAATTATTATGGTCTTGCAAATATGACTACGGAGTCTAGCTCCCTAGAGCAACAAAGTAATTTGACTAGATACATTGTTGAAGCTTTTTTGCATGTTAGGGAAGAGAAGTATAATCAAGAAGCTATGATTCATAGGCAGTTGGAAGATGGATGGGAGTCATCCATTAGGATAAGTGTCAGTTGTTTTATCTATGATGATCTATGTCATCTTGGTGCTAGTGTGTCTCTGTCATTCCTAAGAGGTGATATGATGCACTTGGACTAAAGCCTTTTATGCAATATCAACTGGATGTGCAGTTAGCTGATAGCACCATAAGGAAACCTATATGTAAAGATGGATGTGTAGTTGATGATGAATTTATGATTGTTAATATGAGCTATGTCCCCGTGGATTTATTGTTATGGATATGAGACATAACCCTCTATGTCCAGTTATTTTGGGGAGACCTTTTCTAAGGACTTTAGGGGCTGTTTTTTATATGAAAGAAATTTCAAATCCACATGAAGAAAGGATTACAACATTTCAGAAGAAGAAGAAAATATGGTTATGAAGTTTTGTTGGGAATTGATGGCTCGACTGCAAGGAAAGATGATAAAACTTGAATATCCTTCACAATATCAACGCATAGCTTAAAGGCGTTAAAGAAAGCGCAGGGGGGAGGTACCCCATCGTTATATTTTTTATTTCTCTTTTCGATGGTGTTATAGTTGCCATGTCTTTGTAGCAAATTTGTTTTCTTGCTTTCTTTTAATAAAGTCTCAATTTTTTCCGTTAGTTTCATATAATGTTATTATTATGTTGGTATTTGTTATTATAAAATCCATCCGAATTACTAAAATGTCACAAAACCGAGCAACATATGTCTAGTGTTTATACTATCCTTTTCCCAATTTTTTAGTACATAGTAAGCTTTGGACAGAGGTTGCTCTCCAAGTGAAGCTTCGTTCATATCTGAGTAGACTGGATGAAAATATGCCCCTTCCACTCCCTCCGTCTGCTTGACGGCGAAGGAAGAACAAAGCCACATCAGCCTGATCCAGTTGTGTGTCTCATCGGGCAGCGGTCGTCTTCCATGCAAAACAACCGGGAGAGGGACCAGGCAACCTCCAAACACCGATCGAGAGCCCGGGAGAGACGCTCCACGATGGCATAGCACCAGTGAAAGTGCGTTATATCGACTAGAGGGGGTGAATAGGCGATTTTTATGAATTCTTCACTGAGGAATTTGCCAGTGAGGAAATTCCTTGGTGAAGAACTACTTGCAGTGGAATAAGTACTCAAAAGTATGCATAGCAGAACACAAGCATGGTCATCATGATGAAATGAAGACAAGCACAGAGTATAGAAGCGTAAACACAGGATAGCACAGGATGAAGACAAACAGACTGAAGAAATTGAACTGAGGAAATTGAGAAAGTCTTCAGTCAAAGTCTTCAAACACATATATGAACAAGTGCACAACACAGTTATGAGGAAATGAAAGAGTTGAGGAAATAGAACCATTTGGCTTGGTGAAGACAATGATTTGGTAGACCAGTTTCAACTGCTGTCTCAGTTGTACGTCTGGTTAGGGTGGCTAGGTATTTAAACCTGAGGACACACAGTCCAGGACACCCAGTCCTGAACACGCGGTCCAGGAACCTTAGTCCTCACCGTATTCCCCTTGATCTAAGGTCACACAGACCTCGCCCAATCACTCGTGGTAAGTCTTCAGGTGACTTCCGAACCTTCACAAACTCGGTCACTCGGCGATCCAAAATTTCCTCTTGGATGCTCTAGACCATGACACCTAACCGTCTGGAAGAAGCACAGTCTTCAAAGGTAACAAGCATCGGATCCACGCAGGATCCATCTCTTCAGTGATGCTCAATCACTTTGGGTTTGTAGGTGTTTGGGTTTGGGTTTTTCCTCACTTGATGATTTTCGCTCAAAGTCCTCGGAGGATGGGATGCTCTCAAATGACAAGTGTCAGTTTCTCTCGGAGCAGCCAACCAGCTAGTGGTTGTAGGGGGCGGCTATTTATAGCCTAGGGAGCAGCCCGTCATGATAAGACATAAATGCCCTTCAATGATATGACCGTTAGTTGGGTAGATATTTTGGGACAGCTGGCGCATAGCACAGCAACGGTCGGAAATTTGAGTATCAAATTCCTCAGGGCTATCATGTTCCTCACTGTGTAGGCAATCCGCACTGGCGAATTCCTAACTCCTCAGTCAGAACAAATTCCTCAGAGACCAGAAGAACTTAGTCTCTGTCACTGAAGAATATGACTGGACTGTATGATATTTCCAATGGCTTCGCTCGAAGGGATTGGTAGGTGTAGGATTTTGAGTTGAGCATCACATGGAAATTTTTCCTTAGTATTTCCTCGACCCCCTTTAACAGTACGGTGTTTCCTATGGCTCAAGAAAGAGAAAATGAAACTACGAAAACAAAAGTCTTCACGCTTCATGTTCCTCAAACGAATACCAAGTCTTCAAGGTCACACCAATTTCTTCACTTTCAAAGTCTTCAGAAATTCAAAGTCTTCAGTCGAAGAATTTCATTTTTAGGGGTCGACTTTCTCTGTAAATATCAAACTCCTCATAGACTTATAGACCTGTGTACACTCATAAACACATTAGTCCCTTAACCTATAAGTCTTCAATACACCAAAATCACTAAGGGGCACTAGATGCACTTACAATCTCCCCCTTTTTGGTGATTGATGACAATATAGGTTAAGTTTTCAACGGGAATAAACATATGAAGTGTAAATACTGATATTGAGGAATTTGATTGCAAGATATAGAAGAAATCCCCCTGAAGATGTGCATAGTGAGGAATTTTCTTTTGAAGCAATGCACACTTGAAGAGTTGAATCATGGAGATCTCCCCTTATATCTTGTAATTCATACACGCATTTGACATAATATATGAAGAATTTGAAATGCATGATGAAATATGGTGACTGATGTAATTCAGCATGCGTGCAATAACATTAACGAGGAATAAGCATGCAGAAGAAACAACAAAAGTATCAGGCCACCATAGAGTTTTAAGTTTACAACTCGATCCAACAAAGTCATCAGAAGAACGAGAGTTGTAACTTAGAAAAAAAACACCCATCTAAGATAGACCCGCTTGAAGACTAACTCAAATTTCTCCCCCTTTGTCATCGAATGACCAAAAGGTTCGAAAATGAGGAGTAACGCCCCTGAAGAATATCAAGATGATGAAGGAGCGTCAGCGTTGTTGGGGTCGTTTGTTGTAGTAGGGCCTGCCGCAGTGTCGTCCAAGTCTTCATGTTCATCAGTGTCACGTGATGAAGAATAGGAGCTGGCCACCAAGGAAGGAACCTTGACCTTCTTGTACTTCTTTGGAGGAGGTGTAGCCCAGTCAAAATCTTCCTTGAGACCCATTTTCTTCAGATCTTCTGCGCTATAAATGTGCGACAGAACAGCCCAGGTGCGGTTGAGGGTTTCATGAAGGTAGTAGTGGTTTTTCTTCACTGCACTGTGGGTAGCAGTCATGTTGTGAAGAATTGAACCAAACTGACGCTTGACCCATTTGTGATTACGATCAACCTTCTGGTGAAGACTGAGGAGAAGCTCACGATCAGTCATCACCCTGGGAGTTGTGCCTTGAGGATTTGCTTGGTTGCGTTGGCGGTAGAGTCATGGGTGGCAGAGTCATCATTGGTGGAGTAGGATGCAGCCTTGCGAAATTGACCATCCAATGGACGAATGCCTTCATCAATAACAGCAGTAGCCTTGCCCTTTTCATCAGCTGAGGAAAATGTCCGTTTGAGGACTTCAATCGGGGGCAAGTAGCTATAATGGTTCAGTGTATCAGCTTTGTAGTTGAGTGAAGACCTTGTTCTGATGAATCTCATAATCCACAGAGCATAAGGCTTCAGCTCAAACGGTGACATTGCGACATTGGCCAGAGTCCTCATGAAGAAATCATGGAAGTTGACGTGAACGCCATGAATGATATTGAAAAGCAGATTCTTCATGATGCCAACGCCTTCTTCTTCATTCGAGTCGTGGCCCTTGATAGGACTCAAGTCTTCGTCAGAATGCGATAGACAGTCCGAGGCACATATAACAATTCCTTCACAAGGAATTTAGTTCTTGGGGCCTGACCTGGCTTCAATGGCTTCATCAGCACTTGCATATAGTGATCTATAAGCTCAAGTTCACTGTAGACGCAACGAGCAGCTTCAAGGGGAGGACTGACAGGCAAAGCACGAAGCAATTCAGTAGCTGGTGCCTTGTAGTGAGTATTTTCAGACATCCAGCCCAGCACCCATGAATTCACATCTTCAGAGTCTTCGGTGATGTGCAGAGTTGCATAAAATTGCAGAATGAGCTCTTCATTCCAATCACATATATCAGTGCAGAAATTTAACAGTCCCGCATCATAAAGAACAATGAGGACTGGCCCGAAGCACGGCAGAGATTCCATATCCACGTGAGGAATGTGCTCATGATCGAAGACTTTGTCTTTGTTGAACAACACTGAGGAATAAAAATTTGCTTGGCTGGCAGTCCAGAAACGCCTCTTCCTAATGCGAGCAGAGTCATAGGGGTTGTAGTCAGTGAAGAATACGTGCTCGCGGAAGAAATCATTAGCCTTGAATTTTTGCTTCCTTGATAATGGATCATTTGTCTTGGGCAGAGGAGTGTGAGTCAGTTGCATGACAACCTCAGGAATCGCAATCTCAGGTTCTTCAGGCTGAGGAATTTCTGGTTCCTCTTCAGTGGCAGTCTGGGTCTTCAATTCTTCATTTTCATTTTCTTCAGCACTAGTGGCTGGAACTTGTTCATGAGCTTCATCAGATCCCATTTGAACTGTTGTTGTCGGGGACTAAGGAATTTGTTGCAATGGAGTGAAGAGTGGACAGTTGGGGTGCTAACTTTCCCAGAAGTCATCATTCATCACTGGTGTGGTACAGCCAATGTCCACATCTTGATCTTCCATTTCTTCAACGCCAGCCTCTTCAGCAGTAAACTGAGTCATAGGCGAGGAAACTGTGGGGGTTGAAGGGATTTTATCCACTTCAATTTCTTCATCCATATGCTCTGACGAAGCAGAAGAAGGATTTTCTTCATCAGATCTGCTAGGGGTCACATATTCTTCATCAAAAGGGACGATTTCCTTTGATGGCATGGACTAAACTGGAACAGCATCAATTGGATTAGCAAATGAGCTTGTCAATTTCTTCATCTTCTTCGATGCTGAAGAATCTGAAGGAGCTGATGCTTTCCTTTTCTTCACTGCTGCACACTCTGCAGCCTTGATCTTCTTCACATCAGATGCAGATGGAAGAATTGGAGTTGGGGTAGGCGCAGAAGGAGCAGAGGAATGTGGTTGATTTTCTTCAAGCACAACTGATGCAGTTGCCCTGACTTCTTCATTTTCCTCAGGCGCACCACTAGTGGATGCCCTGGCAATTTCATCAACAGCTGGAATGCAGTCATCAGCCCTCGAATTCACATTTTCTACAGCAGCCTGATTGTCATCAGCGGTGCTGGCATGTTCTTCAGTGGGCTGAGCAGATGCTTCAGCCTGAGGAATTTCTTGTTGCGATGGGGCTGCAACATTGGAGGTGGACATCTTTGTCAGTTTAACAAACCTGACCTCGGCTCCTTTCCAATCAGCATAGTAAGCATTGAAATCATCGCTAAGGGTTTTGATCTCAGACTGGATCTTCACAAGTTCATCAGTTGTCATAGAGACAACGTTGTTCTTCAGGAATTTCTCCTTCCTGTACTGTGCTTTCTTGAGCTGCCTGGCCTTCTCAAATTTCCATTTTTCTTCTTGAATGAAGGCAGTCAGCATATGACACCAGGAGTCAGCTTGAAGTCAGGCATAGGAGTGTTTGGGTCCTTGTGCCAGAGATCAATGTAATCGAGGATCAACTTTGGATCCAGAAGCAGAGGCACATTTGTGCCCTTGGCTCTAGCGGCCCTGACTTGCCTATCTCTGATGATTTCAGCAAGTTCTTCATCATCAGCTTCGTCTTCTTCAGACGGCACTTGGAAGGCCACCTACTTCTTGTGAGGACTTCAGCGAGAGCCTCGTCCAGCAGTGGTCTTTGTCTTCAGCAGAGAGGGTCCTGTTGAAGAATTTGGTGAAGCTGAGGAACTGGTTGAAGCTCCTGAGGCAATAGAGATGCCTGTAGTCCTTTGGCACGTGGCAAGTTGCACAGGTGTTGAGGATTTGGTCGGAGCAGCTGAGGACTTTGGAGGGGCAGGAGCAGCGTGAGGAATTGGCCGTGAGGGCTTAGCTAAGGCACTTGGCTTATGCACAGGCTTCTTTGCCATGGATTTGTTCGGCCTTACAGAGGCCTCAGCAGCAGCAGCACTAGAGTCTTCGTTGAATTTCCTCACTGCATCTTTTGCCTGTTTGGCCAGTTTGGCCTGGCGCTTGGCCCATTCTTCAGGAAAATCCTCACCGCACTTGATGCTAGTGGGATCTGCTTCTTGGCCAGGTGCCAATGGTGGTCTTGAGCATGGAGGAGTAACAGTGAATTTCTTCATGTACTTGGGAGTCACACATCTGTACTCCCTCCACTCTCTTGCCCATCTCCTCTCTATCTTCTGAATGCGCACCTTGCGCTGACTTTTATCTTCCTCAGCGGGTGTGCAGTACCCAGCATAGATGTCCTCAGGGATTTCAAAAGTAGTGTTGACCTCAGGCCTCTTTCCTCCTTTCTGTGGCTTCTTTCCATCAGCCATTTTCTTTAGTTGAGGAATTTGAACAATTGAACTCTCTGAAGAATTATGCAACTTTTCTTCGAGGAACGCTGCAAATGAGTTAAGTTGTTGAGAACCTAGTGATTCAGCAGCGGACATGAGTACCTGTGAACAGAGTATAGTTGCGAGGAATTTGGAGAGGTCATATGCATTCTCAGAAGGTTTTTCAAAAAGAACAAGTTTGAGGAATTTGACCAGATGAGTCTTGAAGAATTTCACTAAGCGTTCTTTGTCTTAGGTTCCAGAGTTGTATAGATCGAAGATCCACACAATTGAGGAACCTTGAAGAAAAATGATGCTTAGAGAAACGAATCAAGAACAGATGACATGTGAGGTGTTTAGTGTGTGAAGAATTTGAAGAATAAACACCTTTGAAGATTTTGTAGAAATCATTTGAATCAAAGAGGGCAGTAAAAGTAACTTTTAATTACCCTGGACGAAGAACACGACGAACTGTGAGGTAGAGATGAGAAGTTCGTCTATGCAGATCTTCCACGCCCTAACTCGGCGGAGGAAGACGGCTACGGCAGCGGCGGAGTGAAGATTTCCGCGGCCGGCGCGAGTACGGCGGCGACGAGGTCGAGGCAGTGAAGCCCTTCCTCACCGGCGATGATGAAGTAGCGGCGGCGCTAGGGTTTGAGAAGCTCGAGCTGGAGAGAGGTCGAGCGGAGTAAAGGAATTGAGGAAGGGAAGAGGGGGTATTTATAGCCACGGCGAAAAACTGTTTGCCCGAAGATTTTGGACGAACGTACCTCTGACCCTTCTCATTCGCTTGACATGTGTCACCCACGTACTGAGAAGTGGAGATCGTGTTAGATCGTGGGTGAATAGATAAGTATTTCGTGTGATGCGGAACGGTTTGAGCGGCAAAGCCGAAAATTTGGATAAGATAAGTTAAAAGTTCCATTCGCAAATTCTTCAGCTGATAAGGACACAGTGAAGACTTTGAACGAGTTTCAAATAGAACGCACATGATGAATTTGTGAATAGATTGGGTTGAGTATAGCATAGAGGGGGAAGGGTCCGATCACATTCACTTAGCAGAAAAACGCAACTTGAAGAATTAGCCATAAGTGAATGCTGTGGAGGACATAAACTCATATATATATATATATAGCCAATGAAGAAAAACGACAGAAACAGTGAAGACAATGTAAAGTTGAAGAAAATGAACAACCGAGGAATTTCACTGAGGAAAAACTCAAATTCAACTTTTGGTGGTGGCGTGACCCACCGTATAAGAATGATGATTTCAGACACCGCGTACAATTGTCGTAGGGTTCTGAGAATCAAATTCTTCGTTAATTTCTTCACACTTAGAGTGTTATTCTTCATTGATTGAAGAAAACTTTTCTTCATGTGTTGCACATCTAAGTCATCAATTTTACATAAGTGTTAGGATGAGTGTCCTTTTCAAAGAACATTCGAAGATTCTAGGATATTTAGCTCACACCGCAACTTGCTAAATCTCTTCTCATCCAAGGGCTTAGTGAAGATATCGGCTAGCTGTTCTTCAGTCTTCACATGCTCAATAGAAATGTCGCCCTTGAACACATGATCGCGAAGAAAATGATGACGAATCTGAATGTGCTTTGTCTTCGAGTGCTGAACTGGGTTGTGATCAATCTTGATGGCACTCTCATTGTCACACAAGAGAGGCCATTCTTCACGTTGACGCCATAGTCCCTGAGAGTTTGCTTCATCCACAGCAATTGAGCATAGCAAGAACCAGCAGCAATGTACTCAGCTTCAGCAGTAGACAGTGATACGCAGTTCTATTTCTTCGAGGACCAACAGACCAAAGATCGTCCGAGGAAATGACATGTACCAGATGTTGACTTGCGGTCCACACGATCACCAGCATAGTCAGAGTCAGAATATCCAATGAGATCAAAAGCCGAGCCCTTGGGGTACCATAATCCAAGTGTTGGTGTGTGAGCTAGATATCGAAGAATATGTTTCACAGCCTTATGGTGTGATTCCTTCGGTGTAGCTTGAAATCGGGCGCACATGCAAACACTAAGCATAATATCTGGCCTAGATGCACATAAATACAATAAAGAACCAATCATGGAGCGGTATACCTTTTGATCAAAGTCAATACTATTTTCATAAGTGCGTAGATGGCCATTTGTGGGCATCGGAATTTTGACGCCTTTGCAATCTTGCATGCCGAATTTCTCAGTACATCCGTGAGGTATTTCTCCTGAGATATGAATATGCCATTGCGCTGTTGACGAATTTGAAGACCTAAGAAGAATTTCAATTCTCCCATCATAGACAGTTGATATTCTTCACTCATCATATAGGCAAATTCATCACTATAATGTTGGTCAGTACAGCCAAAGATAATATCATCAACATATATTTGGCACACAAACAATTCATCATCATAAGATTTAGTGAAAAGAGTAGGGTCGAGTGAACTGGGTTTGAAGCCTTTCTTCATGAGGAATTCCTTCAAAGTATCATACCATGCCCGAGGGGCCTGCTTGAGGCCATAGAGGGCCTTATTGAGTCTGAAGACTTTGTCAGGATGCTTTGGATCTTCGAAACCTGGGGGTTGAGCAACATATACTTCTTCCTCAAGCTTACCATTGAGGAATGCACTTTTCACATCCATTTGATATAAAGTGATATCATGATGGTTAGCATAAGCAAGTAATATGCGAATAGCTTCAAGTCTGGCAACAGGTGCAAAGGTTTCATCGAAATCAATTCCTTCAACCTGTGTGTAGCCTTGAGCTACAAGTCGTGCCTTATTCCTCACCACAAGGCCATTTTCATCTTGCTTGTTGCGGTAGATCCACTTCGTGCCAATGATATTGTGCTTGCTAGGATCTGGACGTTTAACCAGTTCCCAGACGTTGTTGAGTTCGAACTGATGTAATTCTTCTTGCATGGCCTGAATCCACTCAGGCTCCAGAAATTCTTCATCTACCTTAGTGGGCTCTGTGATAGAGACAAAGGCATAGTGCCCACAAAAGTTAGATAAATGTGAAGTTTTTGAGCGTGTGAGAGGACCTGGTGCTTCAATGTCATCGATGATCTTTTCAACTTGCACTTCTTTTGCAACACGAGGATGAGTAGGTTGTCGTCGAGGAATTTGATCAGCATTTTCTTCAGCACCATTTTCTTCAGCATTTTCTTCAGGTGCATTAGCTCGACGTTCTTCATGCTGGAATGAATTCTTCAGCAGATTCTTCGGTAGGAATGACATCCTCAGTAGCCTTGAACTTGATAGTTTCCTCATGTGCTGGTTCATCCATCACAGAGGGTAGGTGCTCTCTTTGCGAGCCATTAGTTTCATCGAACCGCACATCTACAGTTTCAACAACCTTGTGAAGAACGTTGTTGAAGACTCTGTAGGTGTGCGAGTCCTTTCCGTAACCAAGCATAAAACCTTCATGTGCTTTCGGTTCAAATTTAGCATTGTGATGAGGATCTATAATCCAACATTTAGCACCGAAGACTTTGAAATAACTCACATTGGGTTCCTTGTCAGTGAGGAGTTCATAGGCAGTCTTCTTGAAGAATTTGTGAAGATATACCCTGTTGATGATGTGGCACGCAGTATAAATTGCCTCGATCCAGAAGTGACGAGGCGTCTTGTACTCATCAAGCATAGTGCGAGCCATCTCAACAAGAGTTCTGTTCTTGCGCTCCACGACGCCATTCTGCTGAGGAGTGTAAGGAGCAGATAACTCATGAGTAATACCAAGTTCATCAAGATAGTCATCAAGACCAGAATTCTTGAACTCAGTTCCATTGTCACTTCTGATGTGCTTGATCTTCACACCGAAGTTGGTTGAAGCCCTCGAGGAAAATCGTCTGAAGACTTCCTGCACTTCATGTTTGTAAGTAACAATGTGTACCCATGTGTATCGAGAGTAATCATCAATAATAACAAAGCCATAGAGAGATGCGTCATTTGTGACTGCTGACTAATGGTTAGGACCGAAGAGATCCATATGAAGCAATTCAAATGGTCGAGTAGTGGTCATGATAGTCTTTGCTGGATGCTTAGCCTTGGTCATCTTTCCAACTTCACAAGCTCCAAACAAGTGATCCTTGAGGAATTTGACATTCTCAATGCCAATGACATGCTTCTTCTTCCCAAGCGTGTGCAAATTCCTCATGCCTGCATGACCAAGTCTTCGATGCCATAGCCAGCCTTCTGAAGCTTTTGCAAGTAGGCACACGGCTAGTGGCGGTCCTGTAGAGAAATCAACAATATACAAGTCTCCTTTCCTAAAGCCTTTGAAGACTTTGGAATTGTCAGCTTCCATAACCACAACACAACGATACTTGCCAAAGACAACAACCATATCAAGATCACAAAGCATTGAGACAGACATGGGGTTGTATCCTAAGGACTCGACAAGCATGACTTTGTCCATGTGTCGATCCTTTGTGATCGCAACCTTACCTAGACCCAATACCTGACTTTTGCCTTTGTCAGCGAAGATGATATGCTTCAGATGCGATGGTGATAAGGGAGCATCCATCAATAGATTCTTGTCACCAGTCATGTGGTTTGTACATCCACTATCGAGGACCCACTCAGTGGCTTTGGGTTGATCATCCTGTAGATGAATTAGTGCAGCTTACGAACTTCATGTACTTCATCAGTGAAGAATATGAAATCACAGTTCATCCAACCAATTTCATCAAGCAATGCAATAGTTAAAATAGTATGAGGACGTGAGAAATGAAAGTTCATTTCTTCATGATTAGCCTGCGTCCTTTCAGACACTTTTTAGGTCTCCAGCAAATTCTTCAGACGATAAAGTACGTCTGGAGACTTGACCCTGCATAAAAGATTAGTTATTTTTCTTCAGCACCCACATCTGAAGGGGTGGCAAAGAGTTCATCACTCTGCGAGCTCCATACGAGAAAGGTGGCATAGAAGCCAATCCATTTCGTTTCACATAAGAGAAGTTAGGGTAAGCATATGAATAAGCAGAGAAATTCTTCGAGGACTTATGAACATAATGATTAGAAGAATAATGCTCATATTCATAGCCCTTAGCTCTTCCCTGCGAAACAGAGTTGTTAGCACGATGATGTTCATATGAGGACTTTGATCCTTTTGAGGAATATGATCCACGTGAGGAATTCGATCCGTATGACTTGGATCCATATGAAGAATTTGGTCCATATGAAGAATTTGATCTGGGGTTCCTATTCTTCACAGGTGGTGTCATGAGGACATTCACCTGAAGACTTTCAAGGCACCTTTTGGGAACCCAGATTTTCTTCATAGGAGAACCGTTCCTGCAGTTAGTGCCAACATATCTAGCAAATACTTCACCATTCTGATTTTTAAACAGTTTATAGTTGGAGTCAAATGACTCGTCAGAAGAATGAGAAGATTCACATGTAAAGCCAGATAAATTAGATGGATCAACTGGAGGTCCCTTTGCAGCAACCCATGAGGTTTTGGGGTACTTCTCAGGCTTCCAATATGTACCATCAGCTTGAGTTTCCTCTCAAAGGCAATACCCTCTTTCCTAGGGTTCCTGTTGAGGATCTGCTTTTTAAGCACATAACAAAGAGTCTGATGCCCTTTGAGGCTTTTGTACATGCCTGTCATGTACAATTTCTTCAGCCCTGCATCGTCAGTGATACTAGCAATGTCCTCAGATGAGGAATTAGTGATAGCAGAGATAGTTGAAGAATTTGTAGCATTAGAAGCATTTGAACATTCATGTGAAGAATTAGCAGATTCATGTTCAATGCATTTCAAACATGGAGGAACAAATTCTTCCTGAGCAGCGCTGATTTGTTGAGCAAGTAATGAATCGCGCTCCTTCTGAAGATCTTCATAACTCACTCTTAGCTTCTCAAGATCTTGCTTTCTTTGAAGAAATTCATAAGAAAGCTTCTCATGATCAGACAAGAGAGTGTTATGATGACCTTGAAGGTTGTCAAACCTAATCTGAAGTCTCTGAAGATTTTCAGTCAAGGTTTTAGTGCGATCCATTTCTTCACCCAACATATCATCACTTTTGTCTAGCATGTTTTGAACCTTTTCAAAAGCCCTTTGTTGTTTCACAGCAATCTTAGCAACTTTAGAATAGCTGGGCTTAAGGTTTTCATCGGATTCATTCTCACTTGATTCAGAGGAGGTATATTTGAGTACCTTGGCACCCTTTGCCATGAAGCAATAGGTGGGAGCGTAGTCATCATTGCCTTCATCAGCCTTGTTGGTGAGGTCATTTTCTTCAGTGTTGAAGATAGACTTGCTAACGAATGCAGTAGCGAGGGCTAGGCTCGCCACACCGGATTCGGAATCCTCAGATGCCTCCTCTTCCTCATTTTCTTCTGATTCAGCCTCAGAGTCCATTTCCTTGCCAATGAATGCCCGAGCCTTCTTGGAGCTGCTCTTCTTGTGAGATGAAGACTTTGAGGATTTTGATGATGAAGATTTTGAGGGTTTCTTCTTTTTCTTCGCATCGTCAGAACTGTAATCCTTGTATTTCTTCTTCTTTGATTCCTTTTCCCACTGAGGACAATCTTGAATGTAGTGTCCGGGTTTCTTGCATTTGTGATAAAGCCTCTTCTTGTAGTCACTGGATGAGGAATCATTGCTCCTTGAGGGTCTTCCAAAGCGACCACATCTTGAGAACTTCTGGAATTTCTTCACGAGCAGTGCTAGATCATGGCTCAGTTCTTCAGGATCACCAAGGCTGCTGTCAGAGTCTTTATCTTCAGACTCAGAAACTGCCTTGGCCTTCAGTGCACGTGATCTGCCATAGCTCGAACCATAGAGATCTCTCTTTTTAGCAAGCTGGAACTCATGAGTATTTAGCCTCTCGAGGATATCAGCGGGATCAAGTGACTTGTAATCAGCACGTTCTTGTATCATCAATGCCAGAGTATCAAATGAGGAATCAAGCAATCTCAACAATTTCTTCACCACCTCATGGTCGGTGATGTCAGTGGCACCAAGCGCTTGAAGCTCATTTGAGATGTCAGTGAGACGATCGAAGGTTTGTTGAACATTTTCATTGTCGAGTCTTTTGAAGCGGTTGAAGAGATTGCGAAGAACATCAACTCGAGAGTCATGCTGAGTTGAGACTCCTTCATTTACTTTGGACAGCCTATCCTAGATAATCTTAGCAGTGTCCAAAGCACTCACTCTTCCATACTGTCCTTTGCTCAGATGGCCACATATGATATTCTTCGCTTGAGAATCGAGTTGCTTGAATCTCTTCACATCGGTAGCGTTCAGTGAGGGTGAGACAGAGGGAACACCATTTTCCACAACATACCAGAGATTGTTATCAATTGCCTCAAGATGCATTCGCATCTTGTTCTTCCAGTAAGGGTAGTCCGTCCCATCGAAGGTAGGACACCCAGCAGAGACCTTGATCATACCTACGGTCGACATAACTAAAACTCCAGACGGTTAAACCAAAATCACACAGAACAAGGGAGTACCTTGCTCTGATACCAATTGAAAGTGCGTTATATCGACTAGAGGGGGGTGAATAGGCGATTTTTATGAATTCTTCACTGAGGAATTTGCCAGTGATGAAATTCCTTGGCGAAGAACTACTTGCAGCGGAATAAGTACTCAAAAGTATGCATAGCAGAACACAAGCATGGTCATCATGATGAAATGAAGACAAGCACAGAGTATAGAAGCGTAAACACAGGATAGCACAGGATGAAGACAAACAGACTGAAGAAATTGAACTGAGGAAATTGAGGAAGTCTTCAAACACAGATATGAACAAGTGCACAACACAGTTATGAGGAAATGAAAGAGTAGAGGAAATAGAACCAGTTGGCTTGGTGAAGACAATGATTTGGTAGACCAGTTCCAACTGTTTTCTCAGTTGTACGTCTGGTTAGGGCAGCTGGGTATTTAAACCTGAGGACACACAGCCCGGACACCCAGTCCTGAACACGCAGTCCAGGACACTTAGTCCTCACCGTATTCCCCTTGAGCTAAGGTCACACAGACCTCGCCCAATCACTCGTGGTAAGTCTTCAGGTGACTTCCGAACCTTCACAAACTCGGTCACTCAGCGATCCACAATTTCCTCTTGGATGCTCTAGACCATGACGCCTAACCGTCTGGAAGAAGCACAGTCTTCAAAGGTAACAAGCGTCGGATCCACGCAGGATCAATCTCTTCAGTGATGCTCAATCACTTTGGGTTTGTAGGTGTTTGGGTTTGGGTTTTTCCTCACTTGATGATTTTCGCTCAAAGTCCTCGGAGGATGGGATGCTCTCAAATGACAAGTGTCAGTTTCTCTTGGAGCAGCCAACCAGCTAGTGGTTGTAGGGGCGGCTATTTATAGCCTAGGGAGCAGCCCGTCATGATAAGACATAAATGCCCTTCAATGATATGACCGTTAGTTGGGTAGATATTTTGGGACAGCTGGCGCATAGCACATCAACGGTCGGAAATTTGAGTATCAAATTCCTCAGGGCTATCATGTTCCTCACTGTGTAGGCAATCCGCACTGGCGAATTCCTAACTCCTCAGTCAGAACAAATTCCTCAGAGACCAGAAGAACTTAGTCTCTGTCACTGAAGAATATGACTGGACTGTATGAGATTTCCAATGGCTTCACTCGAAGGGATTGGTAGGTGTGGGATTTTGAGTTGAGCATCACATGGAAATTTTTCCTTAGTATTTCCTCGACCCCCTTTAACAGTACGGTGTTTCCTATGGCTCAAGAAAGGGAAAATGAAACTACGAAAACAAAAGTCTTCATGCTTCACGTTCCTCAAACGAATACCAAGTCTTCAAGGTCACACCAATTTCTTCACTTTCAAAGTCTTCAGAAATTCAAAGTCTTCAGTCGAAGAACTTCATTTTTAGGGGTCGACTTTCTCTGTAAATATCAAACTCCTCATAGACTTATAGACCTGTGTACACTCATAAACACATTAGTCCCTTAACCTATAAGTCTTCAATACACCAAAATCACTACGGGGCACTAGATGCACTTACAACCAGGCGCCCTAGAGGCATACTCAAAGCTAAATCCAAACATAAATATGTATATTTACCTTTTTTGAATCATCAATAACTTTATTCCTCAAACAATAGCCATATCGTTTACAATTTTTGGAAGAATAAAGTCACGGGGAAAAGAGTCCCAAAATTCAAAAGCACTAGAACTAAAGCAATGTTTTTCCAAGCAATCAGCCACGAGGTTGGCTTCCCTACAACATCGAACAAAACTAATATTTGAAAATTCCATAGCCAGGATTGTTGCTTCAGTGATAGTTGCAGCATCACCACCCATGTAGGCATGTGGATTTGAAGCCGCCTCAAGAGCATTCATACTATCTGATTCAATAGCAATTTTGGTGAACCCTATATTAGCAGCAATGATCAAATATCGAATTGCCTTTATTTCTACTGGATCCACTGGAGGGACATGAGGAAAAACCCGTCTTGTCGCAGCAATGAAATTACCCTAATCATCTCTCGCCGTGGCTCCACAAGCTCCGGCCAATGTTTCAACATGAAATGACGCATGCACATTGATCTTCACAATACCTGAGTCTGGTTTCCTCCATATTTGGTCTATCTTTCGGGTTGGCTGGTTTGGGGTGTATGTGTTGGGGAACGTAGCAGTAATTCAAAATTTTCCTACGTGTCACAAAGATCAATCTAGGAGATGCTAGCAACGAGACAGAGGGAGTGCATCTTCATACCCTTGAAGATCGCTAAGCGGAAGCGTTACAAGAATGCGGTTGATGGAGTCGTACTCGCGGAGATTCAAATCGCGGAAGATCCGATCTAGCACCGAACGGACGGCGCCTCCGCGTTCAACACACGTACAGCCCGGGGACGTCTCCTCCTTCTTGATCCAGCAAGGGAAGAGGAGAAGTTGAGGGAGAACTCCAGCAGCACGACGGCATGGTGGCAATGGAGCTCGTGGTTCTCCGGTAGGGCTTCGCCAAGCACTACGGAGGAGGAGATGTATGAGGAGGAAGGGGGCTGCGCCAAAGGAAGGGTATGGCTGCCCTCCCACCCCGTCAATATATATAGGGGGAAGGGGAGAGGGGGCCGGCCTCTCTGGATGGATCTAGAGGAGGAGGCGGCGGCGGCCAGGGTAAACCCTAGATGGGTTTGGGCGCCCCCACCCCCTAGGAAACTTGCCCCCCAAGCCGGGAGGGGCGGCTGCCCTAGGGGTGGCGCCCCCACCTCTCCTGGTTACGTGAGAGGGGTTGGGAGGGGCGCATAGCCCCTTAGTGGGCTGGTTTGCCCCTTCCCCTTGGCCCATAAGGCCCCCCAACGCTTGTCGGGGCCTCCGAAACCCCTTTCAGACATGCTGGCCATAGCCTGGTACCCCCGGAACAATTCTGTACTCCAATACCCTTCGTCCAATATACCGATCTTCACCTCCGGACCATTCCAGAGATCCTCATCATGTCCGGGATCTCATCCGGGACTCCGAACAACCTTCGGTAACCACATACTATTTCCCATAACAACTCTAGCGTCACCGAACCTTAAGTGTGTAGACCCCACGGGTTCGGGAACCATGCAGACATGACCGAGACGTTCTCTGGCCAATAACCAACAGTGGGATCTAGATACCCATGTTGGCTCCCACATGTTCCACGATGATCTCATCGGATGAACCACGATGTCGGGGATCCAATCAATCCCGTATACAATTCCCTTTGTCTATCGGTATGTTACTTGCCTGAGATTCGATCGTCGGTATCCCAATACCTCGTTCAATCTCGTTACCGGCAAGTCTCTTTACTCGTTCCGTAACGCATGATCCCGTGGCTAACTCATTAGTCACATTGACCTCATTATGATGATGCATTACCGAGTGGGCCCAGAGATACCTCTCCGTCATACGGAGTGACAAATCCCAGTCTCGATTCGTGCCAACCCAACAGACACTTTCGGAGATACCTGTAGTGCACCTTTATAGCCACCCGGTTACGTTGTGACGTTTGGTACACCCAAAGCATTCCTACAGTATCCGGGAGTTGCACAATCTCATGGTCTAAGGAAACGATACTTGACATTAGAAAAGCTCTTAGCAAACGAACTACACGATCTTGTGCTATGCTTAGGATTGGGTCTTGTCCATCACATCATTCTCCTAATGATGTGATCCCGTTATCAATGACATCCAATGTCCATGGTCAGGAAACCATAACCATCTCTTGATCAACGAGCTAGTCAACTAGAGGCTTACTAGGGACATGTTGTGGTCTATGTATTCACACATGTATTACGGTTTCCAGTTAATACAACTATAGCATGAACAATAGACAATTATCATGAACAAGGAAATACAATAATAACCATTTTATTATTGCCTCTAGGGCATATTTCCAACAGTCTCCCACTTGCACTAGAGTCAATAATCTAGTTCACATCACCATGTGATTAACACTCAAAGTTCACATCGCCATGTGACTAATACCCAAGAGTTTACTAGAGTCAATAATCTAGTTCACATCACCATGTGATCAACACTCAATGAGTTCTAGGGTTTGATCATGTTATGCTTACGAGAGAGGTTTTAGTCAACGGGTCTGCAACATTCAGATCCGTGTGTGCTTTACAAATCTCTATGTCATCTTGTAGATGCAGCTACCACGCGCTACTTGGAGCTATTCCAAATAACTGCTCTACTATACGAATCCGGTTTACTACTCAGAGTCATCCGGATTTGTGTCAAAGTTTGCATCAACGTAACCCTTTACGACAAACTCCTTTTCCACCTCCATAATCGAGAAAATTCCTTAGTCCACTAGATACTAAGGATAAGTTCGACCGCTGTCATGTGATCCATTCCTAGATCACTATTGTACCCCTTGACTAACTCATGGCAAGGCACACTTCAGGTGCGGTACACAGCATAGCATACTGTAGAGCCTACGCCTAAAGCATAGGGGACGACCTTCGTCCTTTCTCTCTCTTCTGCCGTGGTCAGGTCTTGAGTCTTACTCAATACTCACACCTTGTAACACAGCCAAGAACTCCTTCTTTGCTGATCTATTTTGAACTCCTTCAAAATCTTGTCACGGTATGTATTCATTTGAAAGTATTATTAAGCGTTTTTGATCTATCCTTATAGATCTTGATGCTCAATGTTCAAGTAGCTTAATCCAGGTTTTCCATTGAAAAACACTTTTCAAATAACCCTGTATGCTTTCCAGAAATTCTACATCATTTCTGATCAACAATATGTTAACAACATATACTCATCAAAAATTCTATAGTGCTCCCACTCACTTCTTTGGAAATACAAGTTTCTCATAAACTTTGTATAAACCCAAAATCTTTGATCATCTCATCAAAGCGTACATTCCAACTCTGAGATGCTTACTCCAGTCCTTAGAAGGATTGCTGGAGCTTTGCATACTTGTTAGCATCTTTCAGGATTGACAAAACCTTCTGGTTGTATCACATACAACCTTTCCTCAAGAAAATCGTCGAGGAAACAATGTTTTGACATCCTATCTGCAAGATTTCATAAATAATGCAGTAACTGCTAATATAATTCCAACAGACTCTTAGCATCGCTACGAGTGAGAAAGTCTCATCGCAGTCAACTCCTTGAACTTGTCGGAAAACATCTTAACGACAAGTCGAGCTTTCTTAATGGTGACACTTACCATCATTGTCTATCTTCCTTCTAAAATCCATCTGCATCCAACAGCCTTACGACCATCAAGTAGTTCTTCCAAAGTCTATACTTTGTTTTTATACATGGATCCTCTCTCGGATTTTATGGCCTCGAGCCATTCGTCGGAATCCGGGCCCACCATCGCTTCTCCATAGCTCGTAGGTTCATTGTTGTCTAGCAACATGACTTCCAAGACAGGATTATGTACCACTCTGAAGTAGTACGCATCCTTGTCGACCTACGAGGTTTGGTAGTGACTTGGTCCAAAGTTTCATGATCACTATCATAAGCTTCCACTTCAATTGGTGTAGGTGCCACAGGAACAACTTCCTGTGCCCTGCTACACACTAGTTGAAGTGACGGTTCAATAACCTCATCAAGTCTCCACCATCCTCCCACTCAATTCTTTCGAGAGAAACTTTTCCTCGAGAAAGGACCCGTTTCTAGAAACAATCACTTTTGCTTCCAGATCTAAAATAGGAGGTATACCCAACTGTTTTGGGTATTCTATGAAGATGCATTTATCCGCTTTGGGTTTGAGCTTATCAGCCTGAAACTTTTTCACATAAGCGTCGCAGCCCCAAACTTTTAAGAAACGACAGCTTAGGTTTCTCTAAACCATAGTTCATAAGGTGTTGTCTCAACGGAATTGCGTGGTGCCCTATTTAAAGTGAATGCAGTTGTCTCTAATGCCTAGCCCATAAATGATAGCGGTAAATCGATAAGAGACATCATGGTATGCACCATATCCAATAGGGTGCAGTTATGATGTTCGGACACACCATCACACTATGGTGTTCCAGGCAGTATTAGTTGTGAAACAATTTCCACAATGTCTTAATTGTGAGCCAAACTCGTAACTCAGATATTCATCTCTATGATCATATCATAGACATTTTATCCTCTTGTCACGACGATCTTCAACTTCACTCTGAAATTACTTGAACCTTTCAATAATTCAGACTTGTGTTTCATCAAGTAAATATACTCAGCATCTACTCAAATCATCTGTGAAGTAAGAACATAACGATATCCACTGCGTGCCTCAGCACTCATTGGACTGCACACATCAAAATGTATTACTTCCAACAAGTTGCTTTCTTGTTCCATCTTACTGAAAACGAGGCCTTTCAGTCATCTTGCCCATGTGTTATGATTTGCATGTCTCAAGTGATTCAAAATCAAGTGAGTCCAAACGATCCATCTGTATGGAGTTTCTTCATGCATATCTACTAATAGACATGGTTCGCATGTCTCAATATTTTCAAAAACGAGTGAGTCCAATGATCCATCAACATGGAGCTTCTTCATGCGTTTTATACCAATATGACTCAAATGGCAGTGCCACAAGTATGTGCTACTATCATTACTATTTTATATCTTTTGGCATGAACATGTGTATCACTACGATCGAGATTCAATAAACCATTCATTTTAGGTACAAGACCATTGAAGATATTATTCAAATAGACAGAGTAACCATTATTCTCCTTAAATGAATAACCGTATTGCGATAAACATAATCCAATCATGTCTATGCTCAATGCAAACACCAAATAACAATTATTTAGGTTTAACACCAATCTCGATGGTAGAGGGAGCATGCGATGCTTGATCACATCAACCTTGGAAACACTTCCAACACATATCGTCATCTCACCTTTAGCTAGTCTCCGTTTATTTCGTAGCCTTTTATTTCGAGTTACCAACACTTAGCAACCGAACCGGTATCTAATACCCTGGTGTTACTAGGAGTACTAGTAAAGTACACATTCATATAATGTATATCCAATATACTTCTGTCGACCTTGCCTGCCTTCTCATCTACCAAGTATCTAGGGTAGTTCTGCTTCAGTGACCGTTCCCCTCATTACAGAAGCACTTAGTCTCGGGTTTGGGTTCAACCTTGGGTTTCTTCACTAGAGCAGCAACTGATTTGCCGTTTCATGAAGTATCCCTTCTTTCCCTTGCCCTTCTTGAAACTAGTGGTTTTACTAACCATCAACAATTGATGCTCCTACTTGATTTCAGCTTTCGCGGTGTCAAACATCGCGAGTTACTCAAGGATCATCATGTCTATCCCTGATATGTTATAGTTCATCACGAAGCTCTAATAGCTTGGTGGCAGTGACTATGGAGAACCATCACTATCTCATCTGGAAGATTAACTCCCACTCGATTCAAGCGATTGTAGTACTCAGACAATCTGAGCACATGCTCAATGATTGAGCTTTTCTCCCTTAGTTTGAAGGCTTAAGAAACTTGTCAGAGGTCTCATACCTGTTGACGTGGGCACTAGTCTGAAATCCTAATTTCAGTCTTTGGAACATCTCATATTTTCTGCGACGTTTCAAAAACGTCTTTGGCGCCTCAATTCTAAACAGTTAGCATTACACACTGAACTATCACGTAGTCATCAAAACGTGTATGTCAGATGTTCGTAACATCCATAGACGACGCTCGAGGTTCACACACCAAGCGGTGCATTAAGGACATAAGCCTTCTGCGCAGCAATGAGGATAATCCTCAGTTTACGGACCCAGTCCGCATAATTTCTACTATCAACTTTCAACTAAATTTTCTCTAGGAACATATCTTAAACAGTAGAACCAAAGCGTAAGCTACGACATAATTTGCAAAGACCTTTTGACTATGTTCATGATAATTAAGTTCATCTAATTATTTAATGAACTCCCACTTAGATAGACATCCCTCTAGTCATCTAAGTGATACATGATCCGAATCGACTAGACCGTGTCCGATCATCACGTGAGGCGGACTAGTCATCAACGGTGAACATCTCCATGTTGATCGTATCTACTATACGACTCATGTTCGACCTTTTGGTCTCTTGTGTTCCGAGGCCATGTCTGTACATGCTAGGCTCGTCAAGTCAACCTAAGTGTTTCGCATGTGTAAATCTGGCTTACACCCATTGTATGCGAACGTTAGAATCTATCACACCCGATCATCACATGGTGCTTCGAAACAACGAACCTTCGCAACGGTGCACAGTTAGGGGGAACACATCTCTTGAAATTTTAGTGAGGGATCATCTTATTTATGCTACCGTCGTTCTAAGCAAATAAGATGTAAACATGACAAACATCACATGCAAATCATAAAGTGACATGATATGGCCAATATCATCTTGCGCCTTTGATCTCCATCTTCGAGGCGCGGCATGATCACCTTCATCACCGGCATGACACCATGATCTCCATCATCATGATCTCCATCATCGTGTCTTCATGAAGTTGTCTCGCCAACTATTACTTCTACTACTATGGCTAACGGTTAGCAATAAAGTGAAGTAATTACATGGCGTTTTTCATTGACACGCAGGTCATACAATAAATTAAGACAACTCCTATGGCTCCTGCCGGTTGTCATACTCATCGACATGCAAGTCGTGATTCCTATTACAAGAACATGATCAATCTCATACATCACATATATATAATTCATCACATCCTTTTGGCCATATCACATCACATAGCATACCCTGCAAAAACAAGTTAGACGTCCTCTAATTGTTGTTGCATGTTTTACGTGGTTGCTATGGGTTTCTAGGAAGAACGTTTCTTACCTACGCAAAAGCCACAACGGTGATATGCCAATTGCTATTTACCCTTCATAAGGACCCTCTTCATCGAATCCGATCCGACTAAAGTGGGAGAGACAGACACCCGCTAGCCACCTTATGCATCAAGTGCATGTCAGTCGGTGGAACCTGTCTCATGTAAGAGTACGTGTAAGGTCGGGCCGGGCCGCTTCATCCCACAATGCCGCCGAATCAAGATAAGACTAGTAATGGTAAGCAAATTGAACAAATCATCGCCCACAACTACTTTGTGTTCTACTCGTGCATAGAATCTACGCATAGACCTAGCTCTGATACCACTGTTGGGGAACGTAGCAGTAATTCAAAATTTTCCTACGTGTCACCAAGATCAATCTAGGAGATGCTAGCAACAAGAGAGAGGGAGTGCATCTTCATACCCTTGAAGATCGCTAAGCGGAAGCATTACAAGAACGCGGTTGATGGAGTCGTACTCGCGGCGATTCAAATCGCGGAAGATCTGATCTAGCGCCGAACGGACGGCGCCTCCGCGTTCAACACACGTACAGCCCGGGGACGTCTCCTCCTTCTTGATCCAGCAAGGGGAGAGGAGAAGTTGAGGGAGAACTCCAGCAGCACGACGGCATGTGTTTGGAATCGTAGCATAATTTTAAAATTTTCCTACGTTCACCAAGATGCATCTATGGAGTATACTAGCAACGAGGGAAGGGAGTGCATCTACATACCCTTGTAGATCGCGAGCGGAAGCGTTCCAATGAACGTGGATGACGGAGTCGTACTCGCCGTGATCCAAATCACCGATGACCGAGTGCCGAACGGACGGCACCTCCGCGTTCAACACACGTACGGTGCAGCGATGTCTCCTCCTTCTTGATCCAGCAAGGGGGAAGGAGAGGTTGATGGAGATCCAACAGCACGACGGCGTGGTGGTGGATGTAGCGGGTCTCCGGCAGGGCTTCGCCAAGCTTCTGCGAGAGAGAGAGAAGTGTTGCAGAGGAGGAGGGAGGCGCCCAAGGCTGTAGGTTGCTGCCCTCCCTCCCCCCCTTTATATAGGCCCCTGGGGGGTGCGCCAGCCCTGGGAGATGGGATCTCCAAGGGGGGGGCGGCGGCCAAGGGGGGAAGGGGTTGCCTTGCCCCCCAAGGCAAGGGGGAAGCTCCCCCACTAGGGTTCCCAACCCTAGGCGCATGGGGGGAGGCCCAAGGGGGGCGCCCCAGCCCACTAAGGGCTGGTTCCCTTCCACTTTCAGCCCACGGGGCCCTCCGGGATAGGTGGCCCCACCCGGTGGACCCCCGGGACCCTTCCGGTGGTCCCGGTACAATACCGGTAACCCCCGAAACTTTCCCGGTGGCCGAAACTTGACTTCCTATATATAATTCTTCACCTCCGGACCATTCCGGAACCTCTCGTGACGTCCGGGATCTCATCCGGGACTCCGAACAACTTTCGGGTTTCCGCATACATATATCTCTACAACCCTAGCGTCACCGGACCTTAAGTGTGTAGACCCTACGGGTTCGGGAGACATGCAGACATGACCGAGACGCCTCTCCGGTCAATAACCAACAGCGGGATCTGGATACCCATGTTGGCTCCCACATGTTCCACGATGATCTCATCGGATGAACCACGGTGTCGAGGATTCAATCAATCCGTATGCAATTCCCTTTGTCAATCGGTATGTTACTTGCCCGAGATTCGATCGTCGGTATCCCAATACCTTGTTCAATCTCGTTACCGGCAAGTCTCTTTACTCGTACCGCAATGCATGATCCCGTGACTAACGCCTTAGTCACATTGAGCTCATTATGATGATGCATTACCGAGTGGGCCCAGAGATACCTCTCCGTCACACGGAGTGACAAATCCCAGTCTCGATCCGTGCCAACCCAACAGACACTTTCGGAGATACCCGTAATGCACCTTTATAGTCACCCAGTTACGTTGTGACGTTTGGCACACCCAAAGCACTCCTACGGTATCCGGGAGTTGCACGATCTCATGGTCTAAGGAAAAGATACTTGACATTGGAAAAGCTCTAGCAAACGAAACTACACGATCTTTTATGCTATGCTTAGGATTGGGTCTTGTCCATCACATCATTCTCCTAATGATGTGATCCCGTTATCAATGACATCCAATGTCCATAGTCAGGAAACCATGACTATCTGTTGATCAACGAGCTAGTCAACTAGAGGCTTACTAGGGACACGTTGTGGTCTATGTATTCACACATGTATTACGATTTCCGGACAATACAATTATAGCATGAATAATAGACAATTACCATGAACAAAGAAATATAATAATAACCATTTATTATTGCCTCTAGGGCATATTTCCAACAGTCTCCCACTTGCACTAGAGTCAATAATCTAGTTACATTGTGATGAATCGAACACCCATTGCGTCCTGGTGTTGATCATGTTTTGCCCTAGGGAGAGGTTTAGTCAACGGATCTGCTACATTCAGGTCCGTATGTACTTTACAAATATCTATGTCTCCATTTTGAACACTTTCACGAATGGAGTTGAAGCGACGCTTGATATGCCTGGTCTTCCTGTGAAACCTGGGCTCCTTCGCAAGGGCAATAGCTCCAGTGTTGTCACAGAAGAGAGTCATCGGGCCCGACGCATTGGGAATCACCCCTAGGTCGGTAATGAACTCCTTCATCCAGACTGCTTCCTGTGCTGCCTCCGAGGCTGCCATGTACTCCGCTTCACATGTAGATCCCGCCACGACGCTTTGCTTGCAACTGCACCAGCTTACTGCTCCTCCATTCAAAATATACACGTATCCGGTCTGTGACTTCGAGTCATCCAGATCTGTGTCGAAGCTAGCGTCGACGTAACCCTTTACGACGAGCTCTTCGTCACCTCCATAAACGAGAAACATATCCTTAGTCCTCTTCAGGTACTTCAGGATATTCTTGACCGCTGTCCAGTGTTCCTTGCCGGGATTACTTTGGTACCTTCCTACCAAACTTACGGCAAGGTTTACATCAGGTCTGGTACACAGCATGGCATACATAATAGACCCTATGGCCGAGGCATAGGGGATGACACTCATCTCTTCTATATCTTCTGCCGTGGTCGGGCATTGAGCCGTGCTCAATTGCACACCTTGCAATACAGGCAAGAACCCCTTCTTGGACTGATCCATACTGAACTTCTTCAATATCTTGTCAAGGTATGTACTCTGTGAAAGACCAATGAGGCGTCTTGATCTATCTCTATAGATCTTGATGCCTAATATATAAGCAGCTTCTCCAAGGTCCTTCATTGAAAAACACTTATTCAAATAGGCCTTTATACTTTCCAAGAATTCTATATCATTTCCCATCAATAGTATGTCATCCACATATAATATGAGAAATGCTACAGAGCTCCCACTCACTTTCTTGTAAACACAGGCTTCTCCATAAGTCTGTGTAAACCCAAACGCTTTGATCATCTCATCAAAGCGAATGTTCCAACTCCGAGATGCTTGCACCAGCCCATAGATTGAGCGCTGGAGCTTGCATACTTTGTTAGCATTCTTAGGATCGACAAAACCTTCCGGCTGCATCATATACAACTCTTCCTTAAGGAAGCCGTTAAGGAATGCCGTTTTGACGTCCATCTGCCATATCTCATAATCATAGTATGCGGCAATTGCTAACATGATTCGGACGGACTTCAGCTTCGCTACGGGTGAGAAAGTCTCATCGTAGTCAACCCCTTGAACTTGTCGATAACCCTTAGCGACAAGTCGAGCTTTGTAGATGGTCACATTACCATCCGCGTCCGTCTTCTTCTTAAAGATCCATTTGTTTTCTATGGCTCGCCGCTCATCGGGCAAGTCAGTCAAAGTCCATACTTCGTTTTCATACATGGATCCTATCTCGGATTTCATGGCTTCTAGCCATTTGTCGGAATCCGGGCCCACCATCGCTTCTTCATAGTTCGAAGGTTCACCGTTGTCTAACAACATGATTTCCAGGACAGGGTTGTCGTACCACTCTGGTGCGGAACGTGTCCTTGTGGACCTACGAAGTTCAGTAACTTGATCCGAAGCTTCATGATCATCATCATTAACTTCCTCCCCAGTCGGTGTAGGCACCACAGGAACATTTTCCCGCGCTGCGCTACTTTCCGGTTCGGAAGGGGTGACTATCACCTCATCAAGTTCCACTTTCCTCCCACTCAATTCTTTCGAGAGAAACTCCTTCTCTAGAAAGGACCCGTTCTTGGCAACGAAGATCTTGCCTTCGGATCTGATGTAGAAGGTATACCCAATGGTTTCCTTAGGGTATCCTATGAAGACGCATTTTTTCCGACTTGGGTTCGAGCTTTTCAGGTTGAAGTTTCTTGACATAAGCATCGCATCCCCAAACTTTTAGAAACGACAGTTTAGGTTTCTTCCCAAACCATAATTCATACGGTGTCGTCTCAACGGATTTCGACGGAGCCCTATTTAAAGTGAATGCGGCAGTCTCTAAAGCATAGCCCCAAAATGAGAGCGGTAAATCGGTAAGAGACATCATAGATCGCACCATATCCAATAGAGTGCGATTACGACGTTCGGACACACCATTTCTCTAAGGTGTTCCAGGCGGCGTGAGTTGTGAAACTATTCCACATTTCCTTAAGTGTGCACCAAACTCGTGACTTAAATATTCTCCACCACGATCTGATCGTAGGAATTTTATTCTCCTGTCACGTTGATTCTCAACCTCACTCTGAAATTCTTGAACTTTTCAAAGGTTTCAGACTTGTGTTTCATCAGGTAGACATATCCATATCTACTTAAATCATCAGTGAGAGTGAGAACATAACGATATCCTCCGCGAGCCTCAACACTCATTGGACCACACACATCGGTATGTATGATTTCCAATAAGTTGGTTGCTCGCTCCATTGTTCCGGAGAACGGAGTCTTGGTCATCTTACCCATGAGGCATGGTTCGCACGTGTCAAATGATTCGTAATCAAGAGACTCCAAAAGTCCATCTGCATGGAGCTTCTTCATGCGCTTGACACCAATGTGACCAAGGCGGCAGTGCCACAAGTATGTGGGACTATCGTTATCAACTTTACATCTTTTGGTATTCACACTATGAACATGTGTAACATCACGTTCGAGATTCATCAAAAATAAACCATTGACCAGCGGGGCATGACCATAAAACATATCTCTCAAATAAATAGAACAACCATTATTCTCGGATTTAAATGAGTAGCCATCTCGAATTAAACGAGATCCAGACACAATGTTCATGCTCAAAGCTGGCACTAAATAACAATTATTGAGGTTTAAAACTAATCCCGTGGGTAGATGCAGAGGTAGCGTGCCGACGGCGATCACATCGACCTTGGAACCATTCCCGACGCGCATCGTCACCTCGTCCTTTGCCAGTCTCCGTTTATTCCGTAGTTCCTGTTTTGAGTTACAAATATGAGCAACCGCACCGGTATCAAATACCCAGGAGCTACTACGAGTACTGGTAAGGTACACATCAATTACTTGTATATCACATATACCTTGGGTGTTGCCGGCCTTCTTCTTGTCCGCTAAATATTTGGGGCAGTTCCGCTTCCAGTGACCACTTCCCTTGCAATAAAAGCACTCAGTCCCGGGCTTGGGTCCATTCTTTGACTTCTTCCCAGTAACTGGTTTACCGGGCGCGGCAACTCCCTTGCCGTCCTTCTTGAAGTTCTTCTTACCCTTGCCCTTCTTGAACTTGGTGGTTTTATTCACCATCAACACTTGATGTTCTTTTCTGATCTCCCCTTCCGCTGATTTCAGCATTGAATATACCTCGGGAATGGTCTTTTCCATCCCCTGCATATTGTAGTTCATCACAAAGCTCTTGTAGCTTGGTGGAAGCGACTGGAGGATTCTGTCAATGACCGCGTCATCCGGGAGATTAACTCCCAGCTGAGACAAGCGGTTGTGCAACCCAGACATTCTGAGTATGTGCTCACTAACAGAACTGTTCTCCTCCATTTTACAGCTGAAGAACTTGTCGGAGACATCATATCTCTCGACCCGGGCATGAGCTTGAAAAACCAGTTTCAGCTCCTCGAACATCTCATATGCTCCATGTTTCTCAAAACGCTTTTGGAGACCCGGTTCTAAGCTGTAAAGCATGCCGCACTGAACGAGGGAGTAATCATCAGCACGTGATTGCCAAGCGTTCATAACGTCTTGGTTCTGTGGGATTGGTGCATCACCTAGCGGTGCTTCTAAGACATAATCTTTCTTGGCTACTATAAGGATGAGCCTCAGGTTCCGGACCCAGTCCGTATAGTTGCTGCCATCATCTTTCAGCTTGGTTTTCTCTAGGAACGCGTTGAAATTGAGGACAACGTTGGCCATTTGATCTACAAGACATAGTGTAAAGATTTTAGACTAAGTTCATGATAATTGAGTTCATCTAATCAAATTATTTAATGAACTCCCACTCAGATAGACATCCCTCTAGTCATCTAAGTGAAACATGATCCGAGTTTAACTAGGCCGTGTCCGATCATCACGTGAGACGGACTAGTCAAGATCGGTGAACATCTCCATGTTGATCGTATCTTCTATACGACTCATGCTCGACCTTTCGGTCCTCCGTGTTCCGAGGCCATGTCTGTACATGCTAGGCTCGTCAAGTCAACCTAAGTGTATTGCGTGTGTTCCGAGGCCATGTCTGTACATGCTAGGCTCGTCAACACCCGTTGTATTCGAACGTTAGAATCTATCACACCCGATCATCACGTGGTGCTTCGAAACGACGAACCTTCGCAACGGTGCACAGTTAGGGTGAACACTTTCTTGAAATTATTATAAGGGATCATCCTACTTGCTACCGTCGTTCTAAGCAAATAAGATGCAAAAACATGATAAACATCACATGCAATCAAATAGTGACATGATATGGCCAATATCATCATGCTCCTTTGATCTCCATCTTCGGGGCACCATGATCATCTTTGTCACCGGCATGACACCATGATCTCCATCATCATGATCTCCATCATTGTGTCTTCATGAAGTCGTCACGCCAACGATTACTTCTACTTCTATGGCTAACGCGTTTAGCAACAAAGTAAAGTAATTTACATGGCGTTATTCAATGACACGCAGGTCATGCAAAATAATAAAGACAACTCCTATGGCTCCTGCCGGTTGTCATACTCATCGACATGCAAGTCGTGATTCCTATTACAAGAATATGATCAATCTCATACATCACATATATCATTCATCACATCTTCTGGCCATATCACATCACATAGCACTTGCTGCAAAAACAAGTTAGACGTCCTCTAATTGTTGTTGCAAGTTTTTACGTGGTTTGTAGGTTTCTAGCAAGAACGTTTTCTTACCTACGTATGAGCACAACGTGATTTGCCAATTTCTATTTACCCTTCATAAGGACCCTTTTCATCGAATCCGTTCCGACTAAAGTAGGAGAGACAGACACCCGCTAGCCACCTTATGCAACTAGTGCATGTCAGTCGGTGGAACCTGTCTCACGTAAGTGTACGTGTAAGGTCGGTCCGGGCCGCTTCATCCAAGAATACCGCCGAAACAAGAAAAGACTAGTAGCGGCAAGAAGAATTGGCAAACTCAACGCCCACAACTGCTTTGTGTTCTACTCGTGCATAGTAACTACGCATAGACCTGGCTCTGATACCACTGTTTGGAATCGTAGCATAATTTCAAAATTTTCCTACGTTCACCAAGATGCATCTATGGAGTATACTAGCAACGAGGGAAGGGAGTGCATCTACATACCCTTATAGATCGCGAGCGGAATCGTTCCAATGAACGTGGATGACGGAGTCGTACTCGCCGTGATCCAAATCACCGATGACCGAGTGCCGAATGGACGGCACCTCCGCGTTCAACACACGTACGGTGCAGCGACGTCTCCTCCTTCTTGATCCAGCAAGGGGGAAGGAGAGGTTGATGGAGATCCAACAGCATGACGGCGTGGTGGTGGATGTAGCTGGTCTCCGGCAGGGCTTCGCCAAGCTTCTGCGAGAGAGAGAGAGAAGTGTTGCAGAGGAGGAGGGAGGCGCCCAAGGCTGTAGGTTGCTGCCCTCCCTCCCCCCCCTTTATATAGGCCCCTGGGGGGGTGTGCCAGCCCTGGGAGATGGGATCTCCAAGGGGGGGGGGCGGCCAAGGGGGAAGAGGTTGCCTTGCCCCCCAAGGCAAGGGGGAAGCTCCCCCCCTAGGGTTCCCAACCCTAGGCGCATGGGGGGAGGCCCAAGGGGGGCGCCCCAGCCCACTAAGGGCTGGTTCCCTTCCACTTTCAGCCCACGGGGCCCTCCGGGACAGGTGGCCCCACCCGGTGGACCCCCGGGACCCTTCCGGTGGTCCCGGTACAATACCGGTAACCCCCGAAACTTTCCCGGTGGCCGAAACTTGACTTCCTATATATAATTCTTCACCTCCGGACCATTCCGGAACCTCTCGTGACGTCCGGGATCTCATCCGGGACTCCGAACAACTTTCGGGTTTCCGCATACATATATCTCTACAACCCTAGCGTCACCGGACCATAAGTGTGTAGACCCTACGGGTTCGGGAGACATGCAGACATGACCGAGACGCCTCTCCGGTCAATAACCAACAGCGGGATCTGGATACCCATGTTGGCTCCCACATGTTCCACGATGATCTCATCGGATGAACCACGGTGTCGAGGATTCAATCAATCCGTATGCAATTCCCTTTGTCAATCGGTATGTTACGTGACCGAGATCCGATCGTCGGTATCCCAATACCTTGTTCAATCTCGTTACCGGCAAGTCTCTTTACTTTTACCGCAATGCATGATCCCGTGACTAACGCCTTAGTCACATTGAGCTCATTATGATGATGCATTACCGAGTGGGCCCAGAGATACCTCTCCGTCACACGGAGTGACAAATCCCAGTCTCGATCAGTGCCAACCCAACAGACACTTTCGGAGATACCCGTAATGCACCTTTATAGTCACCCAGTTACGTTGTGACGTTTGGCACACCCAAAGCACTCCTACGGTATCCGGGAGTTGCACGATCTCATGGTCTAAGGAAAAGATACTTGACATTGGAAAAGCTCTAGCAAACGAAACTACACGATCTTTTATGCTATGCTTAAGTTGGGTCTTGTCCATCACATCATTCTCCTAATGATGTGATCCCGTTATCAATGACATCCAATGTCCATAGTCAGGAAATCATGACTATCTCTTGATCAACGAGCTAGTCAACTAGAGGCTTACTAGGGACAGGTTGTGGTCTATGTATTCACACATGTATTACGATTTTCGGACAATACAATTATAGCATGAATAATAGACAATTACCATGAACAAAGAAATATAATAATAACCATTTATTATTGCCTCTAGGGCATATTTCCAACAGTCTCCCACTTGCACTAGAGTCAATAATCTAGTTACATTGTGATGAATCGAACACCCATTGCGTCCTGGTGTTGATCATGTTTTGCCCTAGGGAGAGGTTTAGTCAACGGATCTGCTACATTCAGGTCCGTATGTACTTTACAAATATCTATGTCTCCATTTTGAACACTTTCACGAATGGAGTTGAAGCGACGCTTGATATGCCTGGTCTTCCTGTGAAACCTGGGCTCCTTCGCAAGGGCAATAGCTCCAGTGTTGTCACAGAAGAGAGTCATCGGGCCCGACGCATTGGGAATCACCCCTAGGTCGGTAATGAACTTCATCCAGACTGCTTCCTGTGCTGCCTCCGAGGCTGCCACGTACTCCGCTTCACATGTAGATCCCGCCACGACGCTTTGCTTGCAACTGCACCAGCTTACTGCTCCTCCATTCAAAATATACACGTATCCGGTTTGTGACTTCGAGTCATCCAGATCCGTGTCGAAGCTAGCGTTTTTCGAAACTTCTGATCTAGGATTACCCCCCGAGGGTTTTTCGGAATATCTGTGAATTTATAGGGTAAAGAGGGGGTGCGGGAGGCCACCGAGATGGGCACAACCCACCTATGCGCGCCTGGCCCCCCAGGCGCGCCCTGGTGGGTTGTGCCCCCCTCGGGGCACCCCCAGGTGCTGCTCTGGCCCATTGGTGGTCTTCTAGTCCATAGAAAAATCCACAAAAAGTTTCGCGGTGTTTGGACTCCATTTGATATTGATTTCCTGCGATGTAAAAAACAAGAAAAAAACAGCAACTGACACTGGGCACTAGGTCAATAGGTTAGTCCCAAAAAATATATAAAGTTGCTATAAAATGATTGTAAAATATCCAAGAATGATAATATATCAGCATGAATACTTCATAAATTATAGATACGTTGGAGACATATCAGTATACCGGCGGGTGTGCGCCCACCACACCCGCTAGGTGTTTGGTGATTTGTCTGCTCGGCGATGGACTCGGACGATGAGGAGGCGCTCGGCACGCTGCTGGAGGAGGAAGCCGATGCCGACGTCTAGGAAGAGGAACATCTCATGGTCCTGGCCGCCCTCGCCGGCTTGCTCGCGAGCAATGAAAAGCCGCGGAAAGGTGGCTCGGCGCCGGGGCGACTGAAAGCAAAGAACCGGCATCGTCTGAAAGGCTACTGCATGCTCTACTCCGGCTACTCCGACTACTTCGCCGACGCTCCACTGCACGGCGACAAAGTATTTCGGCGCCATTATCGGATGAGCCGAAAGTTTTTCCTCAGGATTGTGAATTCCATCCCGGCGTTCGACAGGTACTTCGAGTGCAAGAAGGATTGCACCAGCAAACTTGGATTCACCTGAATCCAGAAGTGCACGACAGCTATGAGGATGCTTGCATACGGAGCTCCCGGTGATTCACTCGACGACTATGGGCGCATGGCCGAGTCCACGGCCATTGAGTGTTTCTACAAGTTCTGCAGGGCGGCGGTGGCAGTGTTTGGACCGCAATACTTGCGAACACCCAATGCGGAAGGCACTGCTCGGATCCTAGCACATAATGCAGCAAGAGGATTTCTTGGGATGCTTGGAAGCATCGACTGCATGCATTGGAAATGGAAGAACTGCCCATTTGCTTGGCAGGGGATGTACAAAGACGCCAAAGGCGGTTGCAGTGTGGTACTTGAGGCGGTGGCCACACATGACCTCTGGATTTGGCACCCCTTCTTTGCTATGCCAGGAGCTCACACTACAAAAAAAAGACACATCCGTGACATTTTGGGCCGAATGAATTTTTTTCTGTCATACATATGACACTTCTATGATGATAATTGTGACAAAACCCGGTATCATCATAGATGTGGTGGGCTCCTACTTCTATGACAAAAAATCATGATAGAAAATGGGCTTTTCGTCCTGGGAGGGCCGGAGACGCAGCTGCATAACATTCTTTGGGCCGTCCTTGATGGAAAAAACCGTGGTAGAAGCGAGGGCGAGGAAAATTTCAGGGAGTTCCCGGTTACGGTGGGAGGTCGGGGGCCGAGCGATGCGCGTTTCTCTCGTACACGTACACGCGTGTGTGCGAGGCGTTGGCTCTAACTGAACCCGAGCAAGGCGTTGGGCTCTAACTGAACCCGAGCGATTGCACTGCAGGCTACGCGTTACTGAACCCGAGCGATCGATCGATGGCTGTTAACTGAACCCGAGCGATCGATTCCTTCGCTACTGCTGCTAACTGAAGCCGATCGATGCTGCCTCTGGGATGAACAGTGAGCGTTGCGGGGGGGTTTGGATGAACAATGAGCGGTGGCGTTGCCTCTCGATGAACAGGACCCCGTGGTGTGGTGGAGGGTTGGATGAACAGTAGATGGTGGAGGGGTGCCCGTGGAGGGGTGGTTGAACAGTAGCCGGTGGAGTAGCGCGCGGTGGAGGCTGGATGAACAGGAGCCCGTGGAGGCTGGAGGAGGTCGACGGTAGCCCGTGGAGGCTGGAGGAGGTCGACGGTGGAGATGAACAGTATCCCGTGGAGTCCCGTTTTGCGGTACGCCACACCCCTCCCGATGAACAGGACCCCCGTTTCGACCGTAGGAGGTCCGTTTCGTCTGTTTTGCGGTACGCCACACCCCTCCGGATCAACAGGACCCCCGTTTCGATCGTAGGAGGTCCGTTCGTCCGTTTTGCGGTACGCCACACCCCTCCCGATCAACAGGACCCCCGTTTCGACCGTAGGAGGTCCGTTTCCTCCGTTTTGCGGTACGCCACACCCCTCCCGATCAACAGGACCCCCGTTTCGACCGTAGGAGGTCCGTTTCCTCCGTTTTGCGGTACGCAACACTCCTCCCGGTCAACAGGACCCCCGTTTCGACCGTAGGACGTCCGTTTCCTCCGTTTTGCGGTACGCCACACCCCTCCCCATGAACACGACACATTCAGTTGCCTCCCCATGAACACGACGCATTCCGTTGCCTCCCCATGAACACGACGACGACGCTGTTTCTCCGTTCCGACCCAGCCATGTACACGAGCCCTGGCCGTAAGTATGCGCGAGTAGGCATTCGAGACCCCGCCCGTATGTACACATACGTGGTCGTATTTTCTTTCTTGCGCCCTGGCCGCTGTACGTACGTGTACATGCTACGTGCGCGCCTCTACTACGACACGTACGCGCCTCTACTATGACACGTGCGTGCCTCTACATCCACTAGTATATATGTACGTACACGTTCGCGACCAGAATGACAACGCTACGTACGCTTCGACCAGGTGGGTCCCGACTGTCAGGCACTTCCTTGCCTGCGAAGATGTAGCTGGTGGGTCCCAGCAGTCAAGGGGGTGAATCATTTTTTTTTTGCCCGGACGCACTTCCTTGCATGCGAAGATGTAGCTGGTGGGTCCCAGCAGTCAGGGGGAAACGTTTTTTTCGTGAAATAAAGTGGCCCGTCCGGTGGGTCCCAGCTGCCAAGTGGAGGAATCATTATTTTTCGCATAATAAGGAGGCACTTCCTTGCTGCGGCCGTGGACCCAGCTGTCAGCCTCTCCACGTACAGTCCACATCCGATGGAAGTCGTTCCTTGACCACGTTGACCACGCCGCGCCGAGAGCAGCAGGGCGGTGGACGACAGCGAGGCCTAGGAAGGGGACGACGGGGAGCCGGGGAAGACGCGGCAGTGGAAGCCCGCGCGGAGAGGAGTACGAGGGTTCACTGGTTTGGCTGCGGTGTGAGGCTGCCGTTGCCGCAGGGCCTGGCCAGCGGTGGGAATAGTATGGGCCGGTGAGGCCTCTGCGGCAGCACAGCCGGCCACGGGAGGCAGGCGCATGCGGCACGACCGGCGCTGCTTTGGGCGTCTGGAGCAAGAAGACCAGAGGTTGAAGAAGCACTACGGCCGTTGGATGGACATCGTACGGTCACTAGAGCTAGAATCGTTCATATTGACTAAAGTTGACAAAGGCCCCCATCCCAGTCAACTTAGTAGGCCCACAAGTCAGCCTCCCACCATGGTGGGTCCCAGCTAGCAGGGGGAGTATTCATTTTTTGTGCGTAATAAGGAGGCACTTCCTTGCGTGCGCAGATATAGCTGGTGGGTCCGAGCTGTCAGCGGCGGTAACTTTTTTTCGTGAAATACAGAGGCCCTTTCGGTGGGTCCCTGATGTCAGGTGGAGGAATCATTATTTTGCGCGTAATAAGGAGGCATTTCCTTGCGTGCGGCCGTGGACCCAGCTGTCGGCCTCTCCACGTACAGTCCACTTCAGATGCATGTCGGTCGTTGACCACGTTGACCAGGCCGCGCCGAGAGCACCAGGGCGGTGGACGACGGCGAGGCCTAGGAAGGGAACGACACGGAGGCAGGGAAGACTCGGCAGTTGTTTCCCACGCGGAGGGGAGTACGACTGTACGAGGGTTTACTGGTTCGTCTGCCGTCGCCGGAGAATAACAGCAGGTGTGGGTGAGTAGAGGGATGGCTAGGCCAGCGATGGGAGTACGGTGGGGCGGTGAGGCCTGCGCGGCAGCAGAGCCGGCCGCGGGGAGGAGGGAGCAGGCAGTCCCGCCGGCGCTTGTTTGAGCGGCTGGAGCAGGAAGAGCAGAGATTGAAGAAGCACGACGGCCGTTGGATGGCCATCCAACAGTCACTGCTTGTGCGTCAACCTTTTTTTAGGAAAGCCTCAAATCTGTGGAAAACAGCATACAGCCCATCTGCCATTATTTCTAATAATTTACAGCCCATTTGCTAATTATTAAGGTTTTTTTGGAGCCCATATTCTTTTTGTTAGCATTACAGCCCATATTGTGGCCACGGTTAAAAAATTATACGAAATTTTGCATATTTCGGTGCGGTCCGAACTGTTTTTAATCCCGAAATTTTGACTCACATTCAAACTGATTTTAAAAATAAATGTATATCAATATAAAATCCAACAAATTCTCCACGCATAAAAATTAATGTAATTTAAAATCTCAAAATGAAAAAAAAGATATTTGAAACTAATTGCCGGTTTGATGTGTTTTAAAAATGTACAGCCCATTTCTCATTACTGATGGGCCATTTTCTCGGCCAGCCGAATGAAAGCTCTCCTCGTCTTGAAAGATTTGCAGCCCAACAGGCCTGACAAAGCGACTTACTTGGCAAATCACAAAAAAACTGGGCTGTGGCCGTGGACCCAGCTGTCAACCTCTCCACGTGCAGTACTCTTCCGATGGAAGTCGTTCCTTGACCACGTTGACCACGCCGCGCGGAGAGCACCACGGCGGTGGACGACGGCGAGGCCTAGGAAGGGGACGACGCGGAGCCGGGGAAGACGCAGCAGTGGAAGCCCGCGCGGAGAGGAGTACGAGGGTTCACTGGTTCGGCTGCGGTGTGAAGCTGCCGTCGCCGCAGGGCCTGGCCAGCGGTGGGAATAGTAGGGGCGGTGAGGCCTCCGCGGCAGCACAGCCGGCCACGGGAGGCAGGAGCATGCGGCACGACCGGCGCTGCTTTGGGCGGCTGGAGCAAGAAGACCAGAGGTTGAAGAAGCACTACGGCCGTTGGATGGACATCGTACGGTCACTGGAGCTAGAATCGTTCATATTGACTAAGTTGACAAAGCCCTTCGTCCCCGTCAACTTAGTAGGCCCACAAGTCAGCCTCCCACCAAGGTGGGCCGGGGGAGTATTCATTTTTTTGTGCGTAATAAGGAGGCACTTCCGGTGGGTCCGAGCTGACAGCGGGGGGAACTTTTTTTGCGAAATACGGTGGCCCGTCAGGTGGGTCCCAGCAGTCAGGGGGCAAACGTTTTTTCACAAAATACGGTGGCCCGTCCAGTGGGTCCCTGCTGTCAGTTGGAGGAATCATTATTTTCCGCGTAATAAGGAGGCACTTACTTGCTGCGGCAGTGGACCCAACTGAGTCTCTCCACGTACAGTATACTTCCGATGGAAGTCATTCCTTGACCAGGTTGACCTCGCCGCGTTCTGTTGCATGCATGCGTCCATGGGCGTGGTGCGTCCCCACTGTCAGCCTCTCACGTACAGTCATCTTCCGATGACTCTCGCTTGTTGACCACGTTGACCACACCGTGCCGAGCGCACCCAGACTGGAACGACCTGGAGATGGGGAAGACGGGGCAGTGGAGTCGCAGATGGAGAGGAGTGGGAAACTTCACTGGTTCGGGTGCGCGGCAGCACAGCCGCGGTGCCGCCCACGGGAGACAGGAGCAAGAACAAAGGTTGAAGAAGGAGCACGACTATTGGATTAACATCCAACGGTCCAGCTGCTACAATCATTTGTTGATTAAGTTGACAAAGCCATGCGTACATGTCCGCTTAGTAGGCCCACAAGTCAGTCACCAAATCTGACAGGTCCCAGCTGTCAACGGGATGAATAATTTTTTTCGCAAAATAAGGAGGCACTTCCTTCCGTGCGAAGATACAGCCGGTGGGTCCCAGCTGTCAGGTGGAGAAATAATTTTTCGCAAAACAAGGAGGTCCCTCCTGTAGCTGGTTCGAATCCAAACCTAGACTATGACTATATATGGTGCTATGCTACTCTGCAAGTAATGAAACTGACATATCCAACATTCGCTTCTCCTCTTCTCTACTTACTCTGCCTAGCATCAGAAGCTCTGGCCGCAGCAACCATGTCCGTTGGCTGCTCGTCCACCTGCTCTTCAGCAGGCAACAACCAGATATGCGCCAAGTCGCCACCCGTACCATCGCCTGTGGGTCTCATCACACCCCCGCTGGCACGCGCACCGCAGCCGATTGCTCATCGCAACCCGCTGCCGTTGGTGTGGTGCCACTGCTGCAAATCACGCAGAGTCATCCGTCGCGTCTCAACCACAATCCGCAACCCTGGCCGAGTCTTCTACAAATGCCCGAATCATGGGGTAATAATATGTTTAAGTGTTGTTCTGCTGCTTTCAGTTGCTGATTTTTTTAATAGTTTGGTTGATGATCTTCCAATTTGATTCGTGCAGAAAAGGGAAGATTCGTGTGATTTGTATTTCTGGGAAGTTGCTGATGTGGGGGAATGCAACTACGCTGATTATTTGGTTAGCCGAGGAATCCCAATACCAGCAGGTTGGGGTGTTGGACAAGTAACTGAAGGAACGGCAGAAGAGGAAGATGCAGAGCAGAAGGTTAAAGATGCAGTTCCTCTGATCATGGCCAAGCAACAGCTGCTGAACGGCCTTGACAGCAATGAGGAGATGAAAGAGCTTGTGAAGATAATGGGCAAAATCGATGTGCTCTGTAGGATGATTGCCTCTTTATTTGCAGTGTATGTAGCACTCGTGATGTATTCAGTGGCTACGACATGAGCACTTTGCTGAAACTAGTAATGAATGAAACCTGTGTAGCAGGCTGGGCGTAGTGTTGTGAACATCTAATGATTTCTATTAATGGAAATCAGGGGGTATCCCCTTTTGCTCATATAAATAAATAAATAGCAGAGGCCCTGTCGGGTCAGCTTTGTTCCCATTCGAAGACGTCGAGCAAATTGCAGTCCAACAGCAAACTATGTCATCAAATTCAAGTTTCACAGCCCAATATGAGTATAACTAAACAACAATGTCATCATGTTTTAGTTGTCATACAGCCACCAAACACAAATCAGCATACATAACAAGTGATGTTCTCACAGCAAAATACTAAACAACATGTTCATCAGGTTTCAGTTGTCATAGCAAACACAATTTCACATAGTAGATAAAAAAGCGTCTTCTAACAGGCAAATACGACAAAAGCAATGTAATCATCATCCGCAGCAGCAGCGTCAACATCTTCGCCATGTGTATCAGTCTGAATCGTAATTCCCCATGGTGTCATCTTCTTCTTCGTCCTCAACGTCCTCGAACGTTGGCTTCTTCTTGATCAACTCTTGTATGTCCACAGCACGACAGGCAATCTTTTCGCCGGCGTCATTGACGTGATGGTTCTCAAAGATATTAGGAACATCTGTGTTATCTTGTACATCAGGAGCAGTGTAAGCATCATCTTGTTGTGCAACTTCATTAAACGAATTCCTCTGCTCAAACCTTTGCAATACTCTCCAGTCATCGCTACGTGCAAATGTGTCTTCCAAGAAAAATATCTGTGTTGCTTGATTTGCCAAAATAAAAGGCTCGTTGGTCTGGTACGCCGCCTTGACATTGATGGATTTGAAATAATCATCAGCTCTGGGTTTTGCGATCCTGGAAAACAGGTTATACCAACGACAACACAACAAAACCACACACCGATGATCCTCAAAACTGGAGATATACTGCAACTGAACAATGTCTGTTATGTTAGCATACATTTCAGTTGTCTCTTTGTCATACATATCCGTGCTCATGATGGCACTGTTTTGTGTCTTCCTGCCTTCGTCTCGTGCAAGGGTGTTCTAGCACACATCTCCAACAACGCAAGATTCATAATGTCTTACCCGAGTATCGGGACCCATTGCTACTGAGTAAAGGGCATCATCAACTGCCTTCCCATCCTCCCGCATCTTCTTAACCTATGGTTAGAAAATAGACAAGCTGATCATCTTATGTACTCAATATATTAAAAAAACTGACAGTGCACTTCAAAAGCTTACATGGTTCTTGAACCATTTCGCAAATCCTGCCATAACCAGTTTGTCAATGTTTCTTGGATTTTGCGGTAGTAAATCCTCTTTGTAGATGCTGCACAACATAGTGATCGCGTCAAACATCTAAATATATAAGAATGTGTTGCAAGTTTAGTAGATTACGATGTATAAGCTGCAGTACTGCACTTACTTGATATAAGGTAGTATCTCAGGACAGTTATTCAACACATACCAAACCATTTTGTCCAAATCTTTAGGTTTGTCCTCTTGTCGACTCTTCCCTGTAACTCGAACAGAATAATCGAAAACATTGAGCCCGGGATTGTCTTCACCCACCTCTTTGCTAAGCTGATCAGCTGTTTCAATGTATTTTGAGCAGAATGTCAACGCTTCTGTAGCAATGTAGGCCTCTGCAATGGAACCCTCGGGTCTAGCTCTATTCCTAACATAGCCCTTGAAAGTGCCTAGCCGCCTTTCAATAGGGTACATCCAGCCATACTGTACTGGACCTCTAAGTAGTGCCTCATCAGGTAGATGAACAGCCAAATGCACCATCACATCAAAGAAGGCTGGAGGATATATCTTCTCAAGGTCGCATAGGATAGTTGGTATCTTGTCTCTAAGACGCTCCAAAGCATCTATCCTGATATTCCTACTGCAGAGTTCCCTGAAGAATTGTCCCAACTCTGCAACTGCTCTGTATAAGTCAGGGCGGCCCAATCCTCTAAGGATAACAGGTAAAACCCTTTGAAGTAGGACGTGGCAGTCATGAGTTTTCAACCCTTGTACCTTGTTTCCATCTGCACTGACTCTCCTTTCAGGGTTGGAAGCAAATCCATGTGGGAATCTCACACGTGACAGGACCTCGCAGAATTCTTTTCTTTTTACCTTGTCCAAGACGTACACAGCTGGTGCCATATCCCGTGGTTTACCTTCATCTTGCACCTGCAAATCCTTTCTGATACCCAGGTGTGTCAAATCAATCCTAGATTTTAAGGTATCTTTCGTCTTGCCTTCAATATTAAGAAGTGTGCCGATAATGCTGTCACATATATTTTTCTCGATGTGCATCACATCAAGATTATGCCGCAGATCCAAATGTTTCCAATACTCCAAGTCCCACAAAGTGGTACTGCGGGTAAACAATAATCTCTCTTCTACCCTGCCACGCTTCCTTTCCCGCTACCATTACCAGGATGGTTTCCTAGTGTAATATGCCTGACCTTCTCTAATTCCACTTGCAACTCATCGGCGGTGAGCCTCTTTGGCGCATCACGGTTTTCATGCTTTGCATTGAACACATGTCTTCGGTATTTTCTAGGATGCGGCTTGTCCTTGGCAAGGAAACGGCGGTGTCCAATGTAACAGATATTGCTAAGTATTGCGTATGACAGCGGATTCCTGTCACAGCGAACACATGCATTGTAACCATGTGTCGTTCGCCCTGACATAGTGCCTAAAGACGGATAATCATGGATGCACCAAATTATAACAACACGCAGAAAGAAATCAGCTGGTGGGCTGCTATATAGGTCTCGAGTGAGAACACCCTTCCATAGCTGTTGAAGTTCCTCCACAAGAGGCTCCATGAACAAATGAAAATCCTTTTCAGGACTTTTTGGACCTGGGATGAGCAAGGCCATCATGTAGTTTGATTCTTTGGTGCACACATTTGGAGGCATGTTTTAAGGGATAACAAGCACTGGCCACATGCTATATGTGGCGCTCTGGTGGCCAAATGGGTTAAATCCATCTGAAGCTAAGCCAAGTCTAATGTGTCTCGGGTCAGCAGCAAACTCTTTGTGTTTATCATCGAAGCTTTTCCACTCACTACCATGAGAAGGATGGCTCATTACATTCTGATCTCTGTACTCCTGGTTCCTAGAATGCCACAGTGCATCCTCTCTTGTTTTAGTATCATGAAACAACCTCTGCAATCTTGGTATAATTGGAAAATGTCGCAGAACATTATGAGGAATCCTCTTCACAGCATCGCCATCTTTCCATCTTGATGATTTGCATTTCGGGCATTCACTTAAGTTGGCGTAATCCTTCCGGAACAGAACACAATTATTCTTACAAACATGGATCATATCATATCCAATTCCAACTGCACAAAGGAAATTCTTCATTTTACTGTAGGTGTGTGGCAGCTCAGACGCATCTGGGAAAGATTCGCGGAAAGCAGCCAACATCGCATCGAATGATTTGTTGGTCATCCGCTCAGATGTCTTCACCTGAAGAAAGGTGACCATAGCTGAGAATACTGACAACTTATTTCCTGGGGTGACAGCAACGTTGCATTGTTCCAACATGCGGGCCCACCATTTTTCTTCTGCAGGTGAAAGTTCACGGAATGCACGAGCATTTCGTAGCATTGTTTCAATGTTGGTCAAACTCACTGGCTCCGCCACCACCACCTCCTCCTCCTCTTCCACCTGAGCATCAGGCAGATCAAGATGGTGATCTGCTGCTTCCACGTAGTCAATAACATTGACGTTCACAGCTTCACCATGATGAACCCACCTAGTATATGTGACCGACATCCCATACAAGTGTAGATGATTTTGCACAGTTGACTGGGGTCTTGTAACTGAATTGATACAACTGCTACACGGGCAGAGCACATCTGATTTCGGACCACCGTACTCAGCTTTGATAAAGTTCATGAAGTTTTCAACCCCCTCGACATATGCAGCGGAGAATCTTCGAGCAGAAGTTATCCAAGTCCTGTCCATCTGTTAGACATACAAATTAGTTCTTCTACTAGATATTACAGGAAAAACATATATGCTTTTTTATGAAGTCCAGAAAAAAATACCTAGGTCGATGTCTAAAGCTATGGCAAGATATTTGGACAAGCAGATCTAAGTAACGAAATATATGTAAAGCTAATTCAGCAAACAGATTTGAGTGCCAAATTATGGCAGGCTGTTTCAGCAGTCAATGAGGCCGAGCTCACAGCCATCGAACTATCGAAGGCCATCGCAGCAACAAAGATCGA
Source organism: Triticum aestivum (assembly GCF_018294505.1). Taxonomy (NCBI): domain Eukaryota; kingdom Viridiplantae; phylum Streptophyta; class Magnoliopsida; order Poales; family Poaceae; genus Triticum; species Triticum aestivum. The sequence continues at coordinate 583,044,963 of NC_057799.1, read as the reverse complement.
GTATAAAACGGTGTAGAGCTATTTCACCTAACAGATTGGCTACTAGACCATGGCAATCTACGTCACAATAAATATATGGCAGGATATTTTAGCAACTAATCGGCCTTGGCATGCCATCTCAGCTAAGCAGATTGAGTGCAGAACAGGGCAAGGAAGCTTCTTAAGCAGAGCATATTGACAGTAAACTACTTCGGCAAACAGTGAGATTAACAGTGTCTATCAGCTAACATTCAGCGCTACACCGACATGAACGGGGCCTTAGTCTAGAATGCGCATACCGTGGGAGAAGCTGACCGTCGTGCGTCTCCACACGAACGTCGCCAGCGGTGGCGGCGCTGACCGCCGTGCGCCTCCACAAGAACGTAGCCAGAGGTGGCGGCGCGGCTAGAGGACGGCAGTCTACGAGAGCATACTGTGGGAGCGAGAGGATCGCCGAACCGCGGCGCCGACGTATCGGTGCGGCGGGGAGGGCGGCTTTGGCGGAGCGAATGGAGTGGAGGGGGACAGGGGGAGGGGGTTTGGGGAATATTATTGGCTAGTTGGCCGAAGGGCGGTTGAATCGGATTTGGGGGGAATTTTTGGGTGTGGGGGGGAGGATTTTTGCACGGTGGGCGGGGGGAGTTTGGCGCATGGTCGGTTTCTCCAAGTGCAGTCCCACGTGTCAGTGAAGAGGCAAGCCGAAGCGCGTTCCGTTTGCGTGGGCCGTGTGCAGGACCGTACGTGTGTGGGGTGCAATGCAACCGCGACAGGAGTGTTGTGAGTGTACCGCCTTTTTTTCCTTTTAAACTAGGTGCTTCGCCCCCTCAAAAATAAATTTGTTGCTTCGCGCGATCCATCGATACTACTACTAGTAATCCGGTAATCCCGACTAAAACGGCATGGCCGGGTCTTTTCCCGCGCGATATGCTGGGAGGTTGGCTTAGTTGGGTTTTTTAGGACGAGTAATGCTACACCTACGTAATCCCAGTTACGTAATTAACATAATGTGAAACGTGTGAGCAGTTGATTGTAGATTGGGGGGAGGGAGGGGCCCACCACCATGAAAATCAGGGGAGGAGAGAGAGAGGCAATTTACGTTAACCCTTTCGTAGGTTCCCGTAGATGTAGAAAGATGTGAAATGCGTGAATGTGTAGTGGACGTACTATTGGAGTGCCTAAGATAATTTGTGTATGTATAGACCCTATGTGTTTATTTTACTTCGCATGTTAGATTTGTCTCGGTTCAATAAAAAGCAGAGTTGGTGATGATGGTGTGCCTGTCATCCTGCAATATAGGCCGTCCGATCTATATCTAACGGATAGGAAGGAAACAATGACAATTTACCCGCACTCCTCTCCACATTTGCAGATAAGGCTTTCCCTCGTTCATCCTTTTCTCCCACAAGATCTTGATCTTCCGTGCAACGCACGGGCATCTTGCTAGTACTCCTACAATATGTATATTATTGTGAAAGTTCATATACACCGTCCGAGATTAATGCAAACACGGCAGATTTTCATTACATTTCAAACTTTTATAGGACAGAAAAATAAAACAAACCCGACCCTATCCCTATTCTACGGCGGCGACCGACGTCCTCCATCTGCGATCTCTATGTACGGGGGCGGGGTTCAAGACCCGTGAAGTGAAGATGCGGTCTCCGGCGAGGAAGAGTAGAACACGGGATACGGACCGGCCAGTTGGCACACCATGCCCTGCCGCCTCCCATGCCCTACTCATCCTCGGAGGAGTTGTTGGGGAACGTAGTAATTTCAAAAAAATTCCTACGCACACGCAATATCATGGTGATGCATAGCAACGAAAGGGGAGAGTGTTGTCCACGTACCCTCGTAGACCGATAGCGGAAGCGTTATCACAACGCGGTTGATGTAGTCGTACGTCTTCACGATCCGACCGATCAAGTACCGAACGCACGGCACCTCCGAGTTCTACACACGTTCAGCTCGATGACGTCCCTCGAACTCCGATCCAGCCGAGTGTTGAGGGAGAGTTTCGTCAGCACGACGGCGTGGTGACGATGATGATGTTCCACCGACGCAGGGCTTCGCCTAAGCTCCGCAACGGTATTATCGAGGTGTAATATGGTGGAGGGGGGCACCGCACACGGCTAAGAGATCTCAAGGATCAATTGTTGTGTCTATGGGGTGCCCCCCTGCCCCCGTATATAAAGGAGCAAGGGGAAGAGGGCCGGCCAAGGGGAGGTGGCGCGCCCAAGGGGGGAGTCCTACTTCCACCAGGAGTAGGACTCCTCCTTTCCTAGTGGGAGTAGGAGAAGGGAAGGGGGAAGGAGAAAGAAGGAAGGGTGCGCCCCCTTTCCCTAGTCCAATTCGGACCAGACCATGGGGGGGGGGCACCTTTTGAGGCCTTTCTCTCCTTTCCCGTATGGCCCATTAAGGCCCAATACGAATTCCCGTAACTCTCCAGTACTCCGAAAAATACCCGAATCACTCGGAACCTTTCCGAAGTCCGAATATAGACGTCCAATATATCGATCTTTACGTCTCGGCCATTTCGAGACTCCTCGTCATATCCCCGATCTCATCCGGGACTCCGAACTCCTTCGGTACATCAAAACTCAATAAAACTGTCATCATAACGTTAAGCGTTCGGACCCTACGGGTTCGAGAACTATGTAGACATGACCGAGACACGTCTCCGGTCAATAACCAATAGCGGGACCTGGATGCCCATATTGGCTCCCACATATTCTACGAAGATCTTTATCGGTCAGACCGCATAACAACATACGTTGTTCCCTTTGTCACCGGTATGTTACTTGCCCGAGATTTGATCGTCGGTATCTCGATACCTAGTTCAATCTCGTCACCGGCAAGTCTCTTTACTCGTTCCGTAACACATCATCCCGCAACTAACTCATTAGTCACAATGCTTGCAAGGCTTATAGTGATGTGCATTACCGAGTGGGCCCAGAGATACCTCTCCGACAATTGGAGTGACAAATCCTAATCTCGAAATACGCCAACCCAACAAGTACCTTTGGAGACACCTGTAGAGCACCTTTATAATCACCCATTTACGTTGTGACGTTTGGTAGCACACAAAGTGTTCCTCCGGTAAACGGGAGTTGCATAATCTCATAGTCATAGGAACATGTATAAGTCATGAAGAAAGCAATAGCAACATACTAAACGATCGAGTGCTAAGCTAACGGAATGGGTCAAGTCAATCACGTCATTCTCCTAATGAGGTGATCTCGTTAATCAAATGACATCTCATGTCTATGGCTAGGAAACATAACCATCTTTTATTAACGAGCTAGTCAAGTAGAGGCATACTAGTGACACTCTGTTTGTCTATGTATTCACACATGTATTATGTTTCCGGTTAATACAATTCTAGCATGAATAATAAACATTTATCATGATATAAGGAAATATATAATACTTTATTATTGCCTCTAGGGCATATTTCCTTCAGTCTCCCACTTGCACTAGAGTCAATAATCTAGTTCACATCGCCATGTGATTTAACATCAATAATTCACATCACCATGTGATTAACACCCATAGTTCACATCTCTATGTGACCAACACTCAAAGGGTTACTAGAGTCAATAATCTAGTTCACATCGCTATGTGATTAACACCCAAAGAGTACTAAGGTGTGATCATGTTTTGATTGTGAGATAATTTTAGTCAACGGGTCTGTTACATTCAGATCTGTAAGTATTTTGCAAATTTCTATGTCTACAATGCTCTGCACGAAGCTACTCTAGCTAATTGCTCCCACTTTCAATATGTATCTAGACCGAGACTTAGAGTCATCTAGATTTAGTGTCAAAACTTGCAACGACGTAACCCTTTACGACGAACCTTTTGTCACTTCCATAATCGAGAAACATTTCCTTATTCCACTAAGGATAATTTTGACCGCTGTCCAGTGATCTACTCCTAGATCACTATTGTACTCCCTTGCCAAAATCAGTGTAGGGTATACAATAGATTTGGTACACAGCATGGCATACTTTATAGAACCTATGGCCAAGGCATAGGGAATGACTTTCATTCTCGTTCTATCTTCTGCCGTGGTCGGGCTTTGAGTCTTACTCAATTTCATACCTTGTAACACAGGCAAGAACTCTTTCTTTGACTGTTGTATTTTGAACTACTTCAAAATCTTGTTACGGTATGTACTCTATAGATCTTGATGCTCAATATGTAAGTAGCTTCACCGAGAACTTATCAAGCGTCTTGATCTATCTCTATAGATCTTGATGCTCAATATGTAAGTAGCTTCACCGAGGTCTTTCTTTGAAAAACTCCTTTCAAACACTCCTTTATGCTTTGCAGAATAATTCTACATTATTTCCGATCAACAATATGTCATTCACATATACTTATCAGAAATGTTGTAGTGCTCCCACTCACTTTCTTGTAAATACAGGCTTCACCGCAAGTCTGTATAAAACTATATCCTTTGATCAACTTATCAAAGTGTATATTCCAACTCCGAGATGCTTGCACCAGTCCATAGATGGATCGCTGGAGCTTGCATATTTTGTGAGCACCTTTAGGATTGACAAAACCTTCTGGTTGCATCATATACAACTCTTCTTCCAGAAATCCATTCAGGAATGCAGTTTTGACATCCATTTGCCAAATTTCATAATCAAAAAATGCGGCAATTGCTAACATGATTCGGACAGACTTAAGCATCGCTACGGGTGAGAAGGTCTCATCGTAGTCAATCCCTTGAACTTGTCGAAAACCTTTCGCAACAAGTCGAGCTTTATAGATAGTAACATTACCATCAGCGTCAGTCTTCTTCTTGAAGATCCATTTATTTTCAATGGCTTGCCGATCATTGGGCAAGTCAACCAAAGTCCATACTTTGTTCTCATACATGGATCCCATCTCAGATTTCATGGCCTCAAGCCATTTTGCGGAATCTGGGCTCACCATCGCTTCTTCATAGTTCGTAGGTTCGTCATGGTCTAGTAACATAACTTCCAGAACAGGATTACCGTACCACTTTGGTGCGGATCTTACTCTGGTTGATCTACGAGGTTCAGTAATAACTTGATCTGAAGTTTCATGATCATCATCATTAACTTCCTCACTAATTGGTGTAGGTGTCTCAGAAACTGGTTTCTGTGATGAACTACTTTCCAATAAGGGAGCAGGTACAGTTACCTCATCAAGTTCTACTTTCCTCCCACTCACTTCTTTCGAGAGAAACTCCTTCTCTAGAAAGGATCCATACTAAGCAACGAATGTCTTGCCTTCGGATCTGTGATAGAAGGTGTACCCAACTGTCTCCTTTGGGTATCCTATGAAGACACATTTCTCCGATTTGGGTTTGAGCTTATCAGGATGAAACTTTTTCACATAAGCATCGCAACCCCAAACTTTAAGAAACGACAACTTTGGTTTCTTGCCAAACCACAGTTCATAAGACGTCGTCTCATCGGATTTTGATGGTGCCCTATTTAACGTGAATGTAGCTGTCTCTAATGCATAACCCCAAAAACGATAGTGGTAAATTGGTAAGAGACATCATAGATTGCACTATATCCAATAAAGTACGTTTATGACGTTCGGACACACCATTATGTTGTGGTGTTCCAGGTGGCGTGAGTAGTGAAACTATTTCATATTGTTTTAACTGAAGGCCAAACTCGTAACTAAAATACTCTTCTCCACGATCAAATTGTAGAAACTTTATTTTCTTGTTACGATGATTTTCGCTTCACTCTGAAATTATATGAACTTTTCAAATGTTTCAGACTTCTGTTTCATTAAGTAGATATACCCATGTCTGCTCAAATCATCTGTGAAGGTCAGAAAATAATGATACCTGCTACAAGCCTCAATATTCGGACCACATACATCTGTATGTATGATTTCCAACAAATCTGTTGCTCTCTCCATAGTTCCGGAGAACGGCGTTTTAGTCATCTTGCCCATGAGGCATGGTTCGCAAGCATCAAGTGATTCATAATCAATTGATTCCAAAATCCCATCAGTATGGAGTTTGTTCACGCGCTTTACACCAATATGACCTAAACGGCAGTGCCACAAATAAGTTGCACTATCATTATTAACTTTGCATCTTTTGGCTTCAATATTATGAATATGTGCATCACTACGATCGAGATCCAACAAACCAATTTCGTTGGTGTGTATGACCATAGAAGGTTTTTATTCATGTAAACAGAACAACAATTGTTCTCTAACTTAAATGAATAACCGTATTGCAATAAACATGATCAAATCATATTCATGCTCAACGCAAACACCAAATAACACTTATTTAGTTTCAACACTAATCCCGAAAGTACAGGGAGTGTGCGATGATGATCATATCAATCTTGGAACTACTTCCAACAAACATCGTCACCTCGTCCTTTTACTAGTCTCTGTTTATTCTGCAACTCCCGTTTCGAGTTACTACTCTTAGCAACTGAACCAGTATCAAATACCGAGGGGTTGCTATAAACACTAGTAAAGTACACATCAATAACATGTATATCCAATATACCTTTGTTCACTTTGCCATCCTTCTTATCCACCAAATAGTTGGGGTAGTTCCGCTTCCAGTTGACCAGTCCCTTTGCAGTAGAAGCACTTAGTCTCAGGCTTAGGTACAGACTTGGGCTTCTTCACTTGAGTAGCAACTTGCTTGTCGTTCTTTTGAAGTTCCCCTTCTATCCCTTTGCCCTTTTCTTGAAACTAGTGGTCTTGTTAACCATCAACACTTGATGCTCTTTCTTGATTTCTACCTTCGTCGATTTTAGCATCGCGAAGAGCTCAGGAATTACTTTCGTCATCCCTTACATACTATAGTTCATCACGAAGTTCTACTAACTTGGTGATGGTGACTAGAGAATTCTGCCAATCACTATTTTATCTGGAAGATTAACTCCCACTTGATTCAAGTGATTGTAGTACCCAAACAATCTGAGCACATGCTCACTAGTTGAGCGATTCTCCTCCATCTTTTAGCTATAGAACTTGTTGGAGACTTCATATCTCTCAACTCGGGTATTTGCTTGAAATATTAACTTCAACTCCTGGAACATCTCATATAGTCCATGACGTTCAAAACGTCTTTGAAGTCCCGATTCTAAGCCGTTAAGCATGGTGCACTAAACTATCAAGTAGTCATCATATTGAGCTAGCCAAACGTTCATAACGTCTGCATCTGCTCCTGCAATTGGTCTGTCACCTAGCGGTGCATCAAGGACATAATTTTTCTGTGCAGCAATGAGGATAATCCTCAGATCACGGATCCAATCCGCATCTTTGCTACTAACATCTTTCAACATAATTTTTCTCTAGGAACATATCAAAAATAAACACAGGGAAGCAACAACGCGAGCTATTGATCTACAACATAATTTGCAAAAATACTATCAGGACTAAGTTCATGATAAATTTAAGTTCAATTAATCATATTACTTAAGAACTCCCACTTAGATAGACATCCCTCTAATCCTCTAAGTGATCACGTGATCCATATCAACTAAACCATGTCCGATCATCACGTGAGATGGAGTAGTTTCAATGGTGAACATCACTATGTTGATCATATCTACTATATGATTCACGCTCGACCTTTCGGTCTCCGTGTTCCGAGGCCATATCTGTTATATGCTAGGCTCGTCAAGTTTAACCTGAGTATTCCGCGTGTGCAACTGTTTTGCACCCGTTGTATTTGAACGTAGAGCCTATCACACCCGATCATCACGTGGTGTCTCAGCACGAAGAACTTTCGCAATGGTGCATACTCAGGGAGAACACTTATACTTTGATAATTTAGTGAAGGATCATCTTATAATGCTACCGTCAAACAAAGCAAGATAAGATGCATAAAGGATTAACATCACATGCAATCAATATAAGTGATATGATATGGCCATCATCATCTTGTGCTTGTGATCTCCATCTCCGAAGCACCGTGCTTGTGATCTCCATCTCCGAAGCACCGTCATGATCACCATCGTCACCGGCGCGACACCTTGATCTCCATCGTAGCATCGTTGTCGTCTCGCCAACTTATTGCTTTTACGACTATCGCTACCGCTTAGTGATAAAGTAAAACTATTACATGGCGATTGCATCTCATACAATAAAGCGACAACCATATGGCTCCTGCCAGTTGCCGATAACTCGGTTACAAAACATGATCATCTCATACAACACATTATATCACATCATGTCTTGACCATATCACATCACAACATGCCCTGCAAAAACAAGTTAGACGTCCTCTACTTTGTTGTTGCATATTTTACGTGGCTGCTACGGGCTTAGCAAGAACCGTTCTTACCTACGCATCAAAACCACAACGATAGTTTGTCAAGTTGGTGCTGTTTTAACCTTCGCAAGGACCGGGCGTAGCCACACTCGGTTCAACTAAAGTGAGAGAGACAGACACCCGCCGGTCACCTTTAAGCAACGAGTGCTCGCAACGGTGAAACCAGTCTCGCGTAAGCGTACGCGTAATGTCGGTCCGGGCCGCTTCATCTCACAATACCGCTGAACCAAAGTATGACATGCTGGTAAGCAGTATGACTTATATCGCCCACAACTCACTTGTGTTCTACTCGTGCATAGCATCAACGCATAAAACCAGGCTCAGATGCCACTGTTGGGGAACGTAGTAATTTCAAAAAAATTCCTACGCACACGCAAGATCATGGTGATGCATAGCAACGAAAGGGGAGAGTGTTGTCCACGTACCCTCGTAGACCGATAGCGGAAGCGTTATCACAACGCGGTTGATGTAGTCGTACGTCTTCACGATCCGACCAATCAAGTACCGAACGCACGGCACCTCCGAGTTCTACACACGTTCAGCTCGATGACGTCCCTCGAACTCCGATCCAGCCGAGTGTTGAGGGAGAGTTTCGTCAGCACGACGGCGTGGTGACGATGATGATGTTCCACTGACGCAGGGCTTCGCCTAAACTCCGCAACGGTATTATCGAGGTGTAATATGGTGGAGGGGGGCACCGCACACGGCTAAGAGATCTCAAGGATCAATTGTTGTGTCTATGGGGTGCCCCCCTGCCCCCGTATATAAAGGAGCAAGGGGAAGAGGGCCGGCCAAGGGGAGGTGGCGCGCCCAAGGGGGGAGTCCTACTCCCACCGGGAGTAGGACTCCTCCTTTCCTTGTGGGAGTAGGAGAAGGGAAGGGGGAAGGAGAAAGAAGGAAGGGTGCGCCCCTTTCCCTAGTCCAATTCGGACCAGACCATGGGGAGGGGTGCGGCCACCTTTTGAGGCCTTTCTCTCCTTTCCCGTATGGCCCATTAAGACCCAATACGAATTCCCGTAACTCTCCGGTACTCCGAAAAATACCCGAATCACTCGGAACCTTTCCGAAGTCCGAATATAGTCGTCCAATATATCGATCTTTACGTCTCGGCCATTTCGATACTCCTCGTCATATCCCCGATCTCATCCGGGACTCCGAACTCCTTCGGTACATCAAAACTCAATAAAACTGTCATCGTAACGTTAAGCGTGCGGACCCTACGGGTTCGAGAACTATGTAGACATGACCGAGACACGTCTCCGGTCAATAACCAATAGCGGGACCTGGATGCCCATATTGGCTCCCACATATTCTACGAAGATCTTTATCGGTCAGACCGCATAACAACATACGTTGTTCCCTTTGTCACCGGTATGTTACTTGCCCGAGATTCGATCGTCGGTATCTCGATTCCTAGTTCAATCTCGTTACCGGCAAGTCTCTTTACTCGTTCCGTAACACATCATCCCGCAACTAACTCATTAGTCACAATGCTTGCAAGGCTTATAGTGATGTGCATTACCGAGTGGGCCCAGAGATACCTCTCCGACAATCGGAGTGACAAATCCTAATCTCGAAATATGCCAACCCAACAAGTACCTTTGGAGACACCTGTAGAGCACCTTTATAATCACCCATTTACGTTGTGACGTTTGGTAGCACACAAAGTGTTCCTCCGGTAAACGGGAGTTGCATAATCTCATAGTCATAGGAACATGTATAAGTCATGAAGAAAGCAATAGCAACATACTAAACGATCGAGTGCTAAGCTAACGGAATGGGTCAAGTCAATCACGTCATTCTCCTAATGAGGTGATCTCGTTAATCAAATGACAACTTATGTCTATGGCTAGGAAACATAACCATCTTTGATTAACGAGCTAGTCAAGTAGAGGCATACTAGTGACACTCTGTTTGTCTATGTATTCACACATGTATTATGTTTCCGGTTAATACAATTCTAGCATGAATAATAAACATTTATCATGATATAAGGAAATAAATAATAAATTTATTATTGCCTCTAGGGCATATTTCCTTCAGCGCGTCCCATCTTCTGTTCAAAAAAGCCAAAAACAAGCGTGTCCCAGACCGAAACATGGTTCCCCCCCACCTGTCTGATTCCCCATTCGTACTCCGTGGGCGCCAAAACTACCTCTCCACCAGCCGCGAAACCCCGGCGTCCTCCGTCCGCCACCCCATCCCACCCATCAACCACCGCCCTCCTCCATCACGCCGGAGCCGATACCCCGACGTCGTCGTCCCCCGCAACCTCAACCGCAACGCCCTCCACGGCTAGTAGTTGAAGCCGAGACCGAGCCATCCTGCTATCTGCTACTTTTACAGTGCACTAGTTCTGCACACACTTCACCCTTACTCTCACTATTGTGTTTTTATGCAAGGGTATTTCAGACTCTGCTTCCATGAGAGAAGCCAAAAAGAAAAGAGAGAAGTCGCTCCAGCTTGGTGTGCGGGTAGGCAAGACACGTTACAGCACTATAAAGGGTGCAGTGTCAGCAGATGGAGACGGTAAACGTAGCTCTGGAGTTGATGACCTCGCTCGCAATGAACCACCATCCCAGGTGCTTGCTTTAACTTCGCGGTGTCATATATGGTTGCATGTTCCATATGGTGTCTAGCTTGTATTCGAAAGGCCGAAGTCGGTAAGATAAGGAAAGATATTTTTTTACATGAACCACCATCCCGTGAGCACCAGAAGACAAATAGCTAGTCAGGGCACTAGCCGAGCCAGTGACAAGCCCAGCAAAGATAGGCATCACCTGGAAGCCAACTAAAAAGCTGCGATGGTGGCGAAGCAGCCCGCCTCCCACCAGGCTCTCAGGTCCTAGATGATCATGCTCACCACTCCAGCTGAATGTCTAGCTTGTATTGCTTCCAATTTGGTTAAATTGCATCTGCTTAGCTTACACATTATACCTTTGAATATGACATGCCTTTCTATTTTTGGTACATACTAGTACATCTGTGTATTAACCATGTTCTTACATCAAACTAATGTTCTTGTGTATCCCTCATCAATCACTTATGACGAGGCAGGCAGGCTAGGGGACTACTCCTCATTTAAAGAATGCAGCGTCAGCCTCCCGACATGATTCTCAAGAAACGGAAATGCTAGATGAAGATAGTGAATGTAGCTCTGTAGTTGATTACAACATTTCCCCTACACTAGCATCGCAGGTGCTTGCTCTAACTTGCAGCGTGATATGTGGTTGCATGTTGCATATGGTGTCTAGATTGTAATTCTTCCAATCTGGTTAAACTGCATGTGCTAGTCTGCTTAGCTTATACATTATACCTGTTAATGTGACATGCATTCCTGTATTTAGTACATAGTACATCTGTCTATTAAGCATGTCCTTACATAAAACTATTTTTTTTGTATCCCGCATCAATCAACATGACGAGACACCTTTAGTATATGCAGTGCGATATTAGTTGCATCTTTCATATGATTTATAGCATGCGCTGCTTCTAATTTGTTGAAATTCCATTTATGATGGGACGCTTTTAACTTGGCAGAGTCATATTGGTTGCATCTTTCATGTGGTGTCTAGCTTGCATTGCTTCTTATTTGCTGGAATGGTTTCTGCTTAGCTTACACAAACAGTTGTGAACATGCCATGTCGTCCTGTTTTTCGTACATATTCCATCCTGGTATCATGTGTTTGCCTTACATCAAAGTAGTGATTGTCAGTATCATGCATGAATGAGTTCTGAAGAGAGAATTTTATTGCTTTTTCTTGTCGGTTTTACTTGACAATTCAAAATCAATAAAGCGGAAGGAAGTTAGCAAGGCAGTGGATAAAGGTGCTCCATCCGAACGGAGGGCCTCTATAGTTTCTACTCCTCCACACCCCCAAGATGATTTCCAAGACAACACATGCATAGACACTCAACAAAGCTGTGTTTATGATGAGCATGTCTCCCCTAGTGTAGCATCACCGGTGCTCCCTCTAACTTGGCACTGTTATATGTGGTTGCATGTTATGTGTGAAGTCTAGCTTGTATTGCTTCTAATTTTTTTGAATTCCATCTGCTTACTTTACACATTATACTTGAATAAGACACGTGTTCCTGTTTCTAGAACATACAATATCTGTCTATCACACCATGTTCTTACATCAAATTACTATTCTTGTGTAACCTGCAACAATCACTTATCATAAGACACGTTTGACTTCGGAGTGTGATATAGGTTACATCTCACATTCTTTTCTAGCTTGTACTACTAATTTGTTGAAATGGCACTTATGACGAGACAGTTTTAACTTGGTAGAGTGATATTCGTTGCATCTTTCATATGGTGTCTAGCTTTCGTTGCTTCTAATTTGTTGAAATGCCTTCTCCTTAGTTTACACATCATAAGCTGTGAATATGCAATGCTGTGAATATGCAATGGCACTAATGACGAGAGACCTCTAACATGGTAGTGTGATGTTGTTTGCATCTTGCATATGATTTATTTCTTGTACTGCTTCACATTTGTTTAAATGCCATTTATGATGAGACACTGTTAACTTGGCAGAGCGATATTTGTAGCATCTTTCATATGGTGTCTACCTTCCATTGCATTGCTTCTAATTTGGTGAAATGTCTTCTTCTTAGTTTACACAATTGTCTTAGCGTATCATTGCACCTTACAAGGTTTAAAAGAGAGGAGTGATGTTCCTTTGATCTTAACCCGTAATCTAGTTCCGTGCTGGACTTGCCCACACAACGTTACAATTGCCTGTTTGTCTGTTCTCAGTTGTTTTGTGATATGAATGATGTCATACTATGCTTACCGTATTATAAACTTCGTCTCTTTATCCTTAGCCCTCAATACAATGTGAAGAAATAGACAATACATTAGCGATGGTACATGGTCATATGTTTGGAACCTAGTTTTATTATGTATTTTGCAATAAAATACAACTAATATTTTACATGGGTTCACCAGAATAAGTTCTGTATATAGACCAAAGCTATTTTGTTTGGTTTTGCTGCCTCCTTAATATCTTCTGTTCTGGTACTACTAATGTAAAACCTCAACTTTTCAGCAAGCTATGGAAAAAATGGTGGAACCGCCACCTTCTGAAGGTGGCGAGGCAACTATAACCGCAATGTCAGCTCTTGCTGCAGTGGGTCAGTACCTGTCCACTAACAGTGCCAAAAGCACGTTCCTGCGTAATACTGGGTTGGTTGTTAAGGCAATATCGTCCAAACTGCCTCATGATCAAGATATGCAAGCTCAAAGCAATGTTGTATCTGCGCTCCAGACACAAGTCCATTCCTAATAGAGACCCTTTGTGAAACAAGGAGAAACATTGCTCAATGTCGTCAAGATATGCATGGTTTTGAAGCCATACTATCAGACATTTGCTATGTTGTTCAGGAGCCTAGGGGAAATGAAGGCGAGGGTTATGGTGCTCCATCGGACAATACAGCATGAAAACGTAACAGTCAGGTCAAATGAACTGAGCTTCTGAACTTCTGGTGGTGCATTTATCTGCTAGACTGTTAAGTTTTGTGCCAACCTTCCTTTTGTTATATAGTTGTAATTTGTTTTGGTGCGATACAAAATTTATTCTTAACGTGCAGCCACCGGCTGAAGAAAACAACAAGCCATTTTTGTATAGTGTAGGGTGTTCCCTATATTTGCACTGGTGGCGATCTTTGATGCCGAGTGGATGTAATCTGTGCAATCGCCTTAATAGCCTAGCGTTAGTTTCGGCCTTATTTATTTCCTAGTCTTCTTTTTCCCTGGTTTGCTAGTGGCCGCAATTACCATGGGCCATATACGGGCCGTAGGATCCATGGGTCTCCTACGGGCCGTCGATAAATGGGCCTGTAATCGGTGGGCCTCGGGCCGTTGGATAAATGGGTCTACATGGGCCGTAATCGGGCGTAATTGGTACCGGCCCAGCACGGTAACAGGCCGTTAACAGGCTGTAGGACAGCAAAGGCTTAATTCTGTCACAGGCATAACGGGTCGTTAATGGGCCAGAATATAGGACGGGCTGGAAACGGCGCAACGGGTTAACAGGCCAAAAACGGGCCGACTCTTGCCATGGGCCGCATTTGGCCCATTAGGGTAACAGGCCAGTAATGGGCCGACTCTTGCCATGGGCCGAATTTGGCCCATTAGGGGAACAGGCCAGTAACGGGCCGACTCTTGCCATGGGCCAAATTTGGCCAATTAGGGGAACAGGCCAGTAACGGGCCGGAAGTAATCGAGGGCCGAAAAGGAGCCCAAGAACGTATGGGTCGTCAATAGGCCAAAAGCTAACACTGGCTGGAAACGACCCATGTAAATCACGGGCCGTTAACCGTGATAAAGAAAATCACGACCCATGTAAATCACGACCCATATAAAGAAAATTACTGTTCATTATGGGCTAGAGTCACCGTGGGCATGTAAAGGGCCGAAAGATACGAAGGCCTCATATGGGCCGAAAGACGTCGTGGGCCATACATGGGCTGAAAGTGAAATGGGCTGGTGTTATATTCGACGGCCCACATGACGTTGTTGGGCCGATTTCCTTTAGGGCCTAACGGGCCGTGAGTTAACGGGCCGTAAAATGGGCTATTTGCGAAGAGACCGTTAACAGGCTTTTCATGGGCCAGCCCGTTAACTTTTGACCAAGTCAAACGGGCCGGCTTTGTAAGCTAAATGGGCCAGTGGTGGGCCGTGGCACGTGTCGACATATCATAGGCGCCTATCTGACCCACTGACGAGCTGACACGTGTTTCGTCCGGCCAATAAGAATTTACACGTGGAAATTTCCCATTGGTCGGGGCTGTTAATGGGTTATCGGATCCAAAACCCGACCCGATAGCTTAACAGCGTTCCATTACGGTGGATGCCACGTGTCGGTCACCCTTGACGAAAGCACTTCTGTGACGCGTGATTTATCGTCATGGAAGTGGACACTTCCGTGATGATAATTTTGGTAATGTCATGGAACACTTCTACGACAGCACAGGTATGACTATCTTGATTCTGTCATAAAATCGTCATGGATGTACATGCATGACAAAAAACGCAACCTACTGTGACAAACACGTATCATCACGAAAGTGTATTTTTTTGTAGTGTCACAATGACATCAACGTGCTGCAGTGCTCCCCTGTCTTTGCCAAGCTTGTTGAAGGCCATTCTCCTCTGGTGAAATTCGAGGTCAATGGGCGGCACTACAACAAGGAGTACTACCTAGCTGATGGCATCTATCCGAGATGGTCTACATTTGTGAAGACTATCTCAAACGCTATGCCAAGAGGCAAGAAGTCTCACTTTGCCAAGGTTCAGGAGGCTTGTAGGAAGGATGTCGAGCAGGCATTTGGTGTGCTCCAATCTCGATTTGCTATTGTCCGGTACCCTGCTCAGACCTGGTCGAAAGGTCAAATATGGGAGATCATGACTTGCTGTGTCATCTTGCACAACATGATCATTGAGAGCGAGCAGGAAGAGCGAGTGTTTGACACTGAACCATACTACAGGCAGGTCATCTTGCCCAAGTTGATCACCAGCTACCGGCAATCTGGACTGCCTACCTCAATATGCGTCAGGAGAACCGAGACCCAAAGGTGCATCAACAACTACAGCAGGATCTTGTGCAGCACCTATGGAGGCTCAAGGGCGACGCCTAGCTCGACGTGTGATAAATATGAGTTTATTTTTGTTGAAGTATATAATTTGTATTGAACTATTTGATTCCTATTGATTTTTTGTGATGAACTATGTGATAAAAGAATTACTTATGTTGAATTCACGTCGAACCACGGCGAATATGGGCCGATTCGCGCCGATATCGGGCCATTTTTCGCCGAAAGTGGGCCGAAAAGCAGGCACATTTGCGCCAAAAATGGGCCGATATCGGCGCATGGGGGCGACCTGGGGGCGATGACTGGGTGCCCAACCGCCCCCAAAGCCGATTATATCGCCGGCTCGCCCCGAGGCGGCGATTTTTATGCCTCCTGGGGGGCCAACGGTTGGAGATGCTCTTATTGCCCACGACCACTCTACAAAGCGCTCCCCACAACTGTCGCTCGTCCTTCAGCTCATGCCGTAGTGCCAGCTGCACGTTTTGTCTCAGCGTCTTCTACGGCAACACATCCACTGCAGCTGTCATTCATGCCGTCTGTCACCGCTGGACATAGTGCTCGCCTTGCAGCTCATGTCATCAAGCCTGCTTGAAGATTCATCTCGGTACCGTCCGTGCCTCTGTGGTACCGCAACCACCACCGTGCTTGTTGTCTGCCGCTCGATGGACCTGTGCTGCTGTGTTGTACTGGGGGGGCACTCATACAACCCCATCTCACAGTACTGTTGACACTGGTAGGAACACACCATGCTCGTTTAGCGCATGATATCTCGCCAGCATGTGTTGGTCTACGCTCCATATAGAAAGGTGGAGTCGAACCTAGGTTAACCCCATGCCCTCTTGGACAAGGTGGGGCAGAACCCTGGACCTGGGGTTTTGCGATAGGTTACGAGGCCATTAGGCCAACTCCACCGCGCGACCCCATCCCGTCCGGCCCCGTCCGTTTGGGGTAAAAGGGACAAACGAGGCGGCCGAGAGCGCGACGGCCTGGACCCTCTGGTCTGTTTTGTGTCCGGGCCGACCCATTTCGAGCGCAAACATGCGCCGGTTTTGGGTCGCGGCGGACAGCGAACGGATGCGTCGAACGTCCGCATCGGGGCCGCGTGGCAGGCGGCCACCTACCTCCCACCCGCCAACATCAATGCGCACGCGCGGGTGGCCCCACCTGTCATCCACCCAGCGAACGGTCGCCGTCCTTGTTAAATGGGAAGCCGTGGACCGGTCGTCGTCCACACTTCCCACTCCGGCCCCTCTCTGCCCCCTCAAAACCCGACACTCCCCAAACCCTAGCCGCTCCCCGTCCTCAACCTCGCCGGCCGGCCGCAGCCATGGGGCTATAGAACTACGACCGCAAGGGGAAGCACGACCGCGAGGCCGGCTAGTCCTTGGGACGCCGCCGCAGCTCCGTGAAGGAGGAGCCCGCATCACCGTCGCACACCTCCCGTCGGGCCCCCGCGCCTGCCCCCTTCACCATCGCCCCTAGGGCCGCCGGCGAGCGCGACCGGCAGTACCTCAACGCCGACGTATGTCGGTGCTACTGGGAGACGAGGACGCCGGTCCCGTGGAGCGACGTCCACCTCCCAAACAATTGGCACCTCTTCGCCGACCGGGTCCCGATCCCGCCGGTGCCGATGAGCGGCCGTGCGCACCGCGACGTCGCCATCCCCGAGCTGGAGATTGCGGCGTTCCACCCGGGCCTGGTGGGCCAGGGGTGGACCTGGTCGTGCACGGCGGAGCAGATGGCCGACGCCGTGGGGGACGTGAACTGGTGCCCCACGCCGTCGCAGTCACCGGAGCGGGACGCCTCGTCATGGGAGGAGGTGGTGCAGGCACCTGCCACCTTCCAGCCCGCCGCCCCCGTGCACCACGGACCGCCGGCCCACCTCTGGACACCGCCGGACTACGTCGACCTCGTCAGCGACGACGACGACACCGGCGGCCACTGAAGACGGCGACGGCCACAGCATCGACGGGCGCGGCAGGAGCGCGCGGGCGGCGTTTTTTTTATGTTAATTATGGCACTGGGCCGTTAAGTGAACCGTGAAACTGGGCCGTTTTATGGCCATGACCCCTTAACTTATGTTTTAAGTTTTTTTAACTGCGTTTATTTACTTTTTTAAGTCATTTTATTTTGGTTTTTCTGTTTTTTTTATCACGTCCAACACGGACATGATCTGGGGTGCGGCCGCGTGCTGGGCGCACCCATGACCCAACGGACAGAGGCGGACATGGGCGAACCCATTGCCGCCCCAAAGGGACAAAATCCGGCCAAACCGGACGTCCGTTTAGGGTCGTGCGGTGGAGTTGGCCTTATTCAGGTCCGGACCGGACCACCGGGCCACATACAACCCATTACGGGTCGCGCAAGGGGCGTCCTCTCGCGCTAGCCACGTCGGATTTGGACGGTCGTGCGGGCAGGCGCACCATTGGCTTTGTTGCTGCCCCACCACACTAGTCGTTTCCTTAGTCTAGAATGAATGTTGACAACACGACGACCCATGGCGTTTCTTCCTTTGGCCAGACAGCGAATGGCCACACATTAGATTTTCCACAACTGCCTCATTTTGATTTTCCACAACAGGGATTTTTCTTGTATCGGCAGCGAATCACACGACACGCGTCAATCAACCAACGGTAAGTACAACGTAACTTCGCGAGCATTCACCGCCGCGTTTCCTTCCGCCACAAGCCCCCCGATATCCTCCTCAGTCTTTCCAAAATCCAAACCTCGCAGCCAATCCGAACGTTCCCTTTCCCGCTCCACGAGTGCCCGCCGACACGCGGGCCCCCACTTACCGGCCCCACCAGACAGGGACCCGAGGGGGGCGACGACCACGACCATCGCCCGTTAAGTCCCAGGCCGCGCCCCACCCCCGCTCGGTCCGTCTGCCTGGCCCGCCGCCCGCCGCCACCAACGAACCGCCCGCCCGCCCCTCCTAAATCCCCTCGCCCACGATCCGATTGGCGTAGCTCGCCAGGTTTCCGTTGGCCCCTCCTCCCCGGCCCCCCGCCGCGCCTCCGGCGACCTCCGCCCGCCGCCCGCGCGGCCCGGTCCACGGGGCGGCCCGGCGCGGGCTCCGGCCTGGCCTCTCCCCGCCGTCGCTTTCTTGGGGTGAGTTTTTGAATCTTGATTCTGACGGAATGGGGTTCTGATGCGTTTTTGAATTCTTTTCGATGGAAGGGTTTGATTGGAGTTGGTCCGTATATAGAGCGGTATTGAATCCGCGGCCTTTATCCGATTTCGCCTAGGTCGGGCGCTGGGAATCGGTCGCGCCGGCGGCCGGGGGAGCTCTCGGTGATCGTGGGCGAGACCGACTAGGATTGTGCATCCCGTAGATTTGTGCGCGACTCGGTTCTCTCGATTGCTCCATCGTTTCTTTAAATTAGTTTCAGACGTTGCTTGTCTGATGACACTTCCCTGTTCCTGTCATGCCTTTGGTTTGAAAAAATAAACAGTCAAGGTTTCAGTGTAGGTCTTTGTTGAATTTGCGACTGCGATTCCTGTCACCGTCGTGGCTTTAGAACGCGTTGTTGTTGGAGAGGTTTATCCACCTGCTTCTTGCACATGTTTATATTGCTCACATTTGTTAGTACTAGTATTTAGGTGTTATTATTGCCAGCTAACCTGTGATTGGCTTCTTGCAGGATTTAGACACTTCAATCGACAAGAGCCCTCTGACCGTTGCACAAGATAGCTGACAAGTTTGCGTAGTCACAAGTTCGCCACCAACATGGAGATTATTGACCTGTGTTCAGATAGTGAGGACGATGTTAAACTGTGTTCAAAAGGCAAAGCCATCACTCATCTGTGCTCAGAGGACAGAAAAGACAGTCTTGTTCCTATTGACGGCGCTGACTCCTCTCTTCTTTTACTCAACACGCCGTTTGCCAAGAATAATGCAGAACAGCCAATCACCTTGGATGATGATGATTGGTTCAGTAGCAATCCCGCTTCATGCTCTTATAGATCTCCGGCTGGTTCATCACACAGGATCTATCCTCTCTCAAGTTCTTCGCTGATGCTATATGATTCCTCGTACGGTAAAACCAAGCAGGAAATTGATGATGGTGAGTACACTGCATTTATCCTTGGTTAACTCTGACAATTAACAGTTTTTAAAAGGGCACCGCTGCAGCCTGTGACTAGTAGCAAGATTAATGTTTCTTCACTGCTCAAACTTGTCAGATGATGATGTCTATATGTATTCGGCTCCGCCTCCATCATTTCCAACCAGTCATCCAAGTTTGAGTGATGAAGAGGATCTTACTGCAAGGTTTAATTATGCTGATGGTGGAACTGGGATGTTTTCATCTACATCGTCAATGGATTGGAAACTACCTTTTGGTACCAGCCAGAACGTCAAAACTGATAGCGATAGCGGTGTGTAATATGTACCTTATTCATTTAGTTTGAACAAAAATATTCATGCTGGTGCAAACTGTGATTAATTAAGATGCTTTTTCGCCATTCGTAATTGTCAGATGATGTCTACACTTATGAAGGCCTGCATTCACAGAGGATGTTTCCTCCATCAATGCCTTCCTTTAATCCAGTTAATAATGACCCTGAAGTTTCCAATGGCTTTGGCACGCAAGGCCAACCAAACGCAGAAAAAAGGCCTCTTGGTTGTGATGAGAGAGCTATATATGAAGAAGCCCTACAGGTATATAATTTTACAAGTCACTGTGGAGATCATATATGCTTTAATTGCCTGGTAACTTTGATCGGATTCTAATTAACATGGATTGTAAACAAAACTTTTGTGCAGCATATCAGTCAGGAAACAAAGGAAGAAGATCTGCCTGAAGGTGTTTTGTCCATATCACTCCTTAAGCACCAGGTAAACTTTATCTTCCAAAACCTCAGCTGTTGTTATTGGTATGTTTACTCTGGATATCCTGTTCACTGCTATGTTCTTGTATGTTTGACAGAGAATAGCATTAGCTTGGATGCTCTCCAAGGAGAATAGTTCGCATTGTCCAGGTGGAATTTTGGCAGATGATCAGGTTATTTTCATTTCCTAGCTTATTGCACTTGCTGTTATTATTTTACCACTTCTCCTTTCTTAGCGCCAGATAATTTCCCATGATGTAGGGTCTTGGGAAGACAATATCAACAATTGCCCTAATACAAAAGGAGAGGACTCAACAGTCTAACTTCATGTCTGCTGATTCCGACAATAAAAATTCTGTGCCATTAGATCTTGATGATGATGATATAGTGATGGCAATGGACAAGAACAAACCCAAGGGTGAACCCTCAGATAGGCTTGATCATGAGCTCTGTGCTAGTTCGTCGGGGAGTGCTTTTAATAGAATGGCGAAGACTGTTAAAGTTGAGCCCAAGAAGAAGGGCCGAGTGAATCTACCATCCTCTGCATCAACCTCCAGGTCTGCTACTAGACCATCTGCAGGAACACTGGTGGTTTGCCCGGCTAGCATTCTTAAGCAGTGGGCTAGTGAGATCAAAGCCAAGGTTGCTGAAAGTTCCAGATTATCTGTTTTGGTTTATCATGGAGGTTCAAGGACTTCAAAACCAACTGAGTTGGCAAAATATGATGTTGTTGTCACCACATATACTATTGTAGGCCAAGAAGTGCCCAAACAAGACTCTGATGACGATATGGAGCCAAATCACGATGAAAAGTATGGGTTATGTCCAGATTTTGCTGCTCGTAAAAGAAAACTGACAAAACAGACCAAGAAAAAGGCAATAAAGAAAAAGAAGGTTAACAGTTCAACCGCTGACCTGGATGGTGGTCCACTTGCCAGGGTGCGATGGTTTAGAGTTGTGCTGGATGAAGCTCAAACAATAAAAAATCACCGGACTAAATCTGCTAGAGCCTGTTGTGGACTGAAAGCAAAAAGGAGATGGTGCTTATCGGGTACACCTATGCAAAATACAATTGACGACCTGTACAGTTATTTCCGCTTTTTAAAATATGAGCCATATTCTTCATTTAGTTTGTTCCGCTCGATGATAAAGGGTCCAATATCTAGAGGCTCAAGTCAGGGGTATAAGAAACTTCAAACTGTCTTGAAGATAATTCTGTTGCGGCGCACAAAAGGTGAAACAAAATTCTTTGACAGTTTGTCTATATCTATCTGCAATTGTTTGTTATCTACTACTCCCTCCGTTCCTAAATATTTGTCTTTTTAGAGATTTCAAATGGATTACCATATACGGATGTATATAGACATATTTTAGAGTATAGATTCACTCATTTTGCTCCGTATGTAGTCACTTGTTGAAATCTCTAGAAAGACAAATATTTAGGAACGGAGGGAGTATATGCCGTAAAGGCGTAAAATCCACACGCCTTTGCCTATAGAATGAACTCTAACATAATACTCACAACCATGATAACTATTGATATTAATTTTATATCATCTGTAGATGTATACGTATTTGACTTACATTCTATATATGGCAACATGAATTTATCACCTTTGGCCTCCTGGGATGTCCACTGATCGGAGGAGCTAGGACCCTGTAAATATAACCTCCTAGGAGGCATGTACTTTCCCACCTTTTCAATGCAATGAAACGCAAAATCGCTTTGCGTTTTCTCGAAAAAAAATTATCACCTTTGTCTTGGAAAATGCATTTTTTTCATATGTATATTTATTAGCATAATTTACTCTCATTCCACCAGCCATGAAATACATAACAAAACTAGAAACTGAAGGAGGGGGAACAAAGTACAAAAATATAGGGAACTATCTAGACAGTAAGCACCTTTTGATTTTATTTAGATGATGTTTGCGTATGTTACTTCCTTTACTCGGAAAGCAGTTCCATCATGTTTTGTGTCTTAAAGTGCGCATAACTGTAACTTGGTTCTTCATTGGTTGTGATATTCTGGGATTGATTCACTTACAAACTGTTTCCATTAGAAACACTACTTGATGGAGAACCTATCATAAAAGTACCTCCAAAGACAATTGAGCTGAAGAAAATAAATTTCACACAAGAGGAACGGTATTTCTATTTGGCTCTTGAAGAAGGTTCTCGGGAAAAGTTCAAGGTAGGTTCAAGTTTACAAACTTAATTTTATTCAGTTTTTATATCCTTGGTCACTCAGTTGGATGTTGTGTTTAGATCATATCTAAACTTTTGGCAATTGTGATGCATTAATGTTGTCTAATCTCAAAAGCAGTATCTCCTGTGCACTCGTTGAAGTCGAAAAACAGCTCAGTTTTGAGTTATCACAACAGTTGTGGGTTTCAAGAATATCTCTTAGAATAGCATGATTATATATTGTCTATCGATACTTCCCAAACTATTTGCTATCCCGGTTGTCTTATATTATCTGATAGAACCTTTTGATCTGATGAGCTTTTTAAGCTGTATTGGGCTCAGAGGGATTGTTCGATGCCTTCGCTATTTTCTTTTCCTGAACATAATCAAAATATTTGCCTTAACATTATAGCTATTATGTTTAGCAGTCTGAATTTAACATTCAATGCTCTTAATAATTTATACCATTTTTATTTTTTCCCCACAAAAAATCCTTTTGTTTGTGATGCTCATATATTTCCTGTTTATACCGCAGGAATTTGCTGCTGCTGGAACAATAAAACAAAACTATGCAAACATTCTTGTATTGCTGCTGCGGCTTCGGCAAGCTTGTGATCACCCTTATCTTCTGAAGGATGACAATCAAGCAAATTATACTGACCGGGCTTCCATAGAAATGGCAAAACAACTTCCTAGGGAAATAGTGATGAATTTGCTCGAAAAGCTGGAGGTACGGCGACCAATTTGTATGATATGTGCGGTAAGCAGCTTGGTCACTTAACATTTGTACGTGTAAAATTTAGTCAACATTTGTATGTCTAAAAATTGTTACCTTGCCTCTGAAATATTCATTTGTTTGCAGGAGCAGAGAAAGAACTACATGGACTCTCGCACAGGACCAAAGGTTATTGTTTTTATTTAGCTGAAGTATTTGTTCTTTCACAACTATTTTAATGAGTATAGAATAATTTAGTCTGTTCCCTCATTTTGCAGGAACCACCTGAGAATGCTGTTATAACAACATGCTGCCATATTTTCTGCTATGAATGTGCACAAGAGAGCTTAAGTGAAGAGGAAGTCTGCCCTGTTTGCAAACAGAAATTAAGTTCTGAATTGCTTTTTTCACGCCCAGTATTAAGGCTCTGTATCTCTGATGAGTTGGAGTCATATGTAATAACTAGTTCTGCAGCAGCAGTAGCAGTAGGAGATAGTTCTGCAGCATCAGCATCAGCATCATCGGCAGCAGCAGCAGCAGCAGCAGGAGCAGATAGTTCTGCAGCAGCATCAGGAGCAGATAGTTCTGCAGCAGCAGATGAATCATCCTCGATTTGCGAAGCCAGTTACATCTCATCGAAGATCAAGGCTGCCGTTGACACGCTTAAATCAATCTTCAACACACATGGTCCTACTGATAGTGATACTCCTAAGGCAATAGTCTTCTCCCAGTGGACTGGTATGCTGAACGTCCTGGAGCTTTCACTGAATAGCAATTTCATAAACTTCAGAAGGCTTGATGGGTCAATGTCCCTTGACGATAGAGAAGAAGCAGTGCAAGAGTTTAAGGCTGACCCAGAGGTACGTTCTACTCCTTTCTTTTTCAGCGTTATTACATTTACCATTTAGGAATTAATAATTCATCTCCACCATTCAAACAACAAATAATCAGAAAAAACTGTTCTTGTTCCTTATATTCAGGTAAGAGTGATGCTCATGTCACTGAAGGCTGGTAATCTTGGTCTAAACATGATAGCTGCTAGCCATGTGATCATGCTCGATCCCTGGTGGAACCCTTACGCCGAGGACCAAGCGGTTGATAGAGCACACAGAATCGGGCAGACCCGTCCTGTGACTGTCACTCGTTTCACAGTCAATGGCACGGTTGAAGATCGCATCTTAGCTCTGCAGGTAATAACTTTGTCCGAACTTGTTGGCACTCTGCTTGTGTGTATTGCCCCCTTCATATTTTTTCCCCCTGTTTTTTGTTGTGACAAAATGTGCATGTTTCTGTTGCCAGGCGAAAAAGAGGGAGATGGTGGCATCTGCATTTGGCGACGAGAAAACGGGTGGCATCGCAACTCGGCTCACCGTGGAAGATCTCGGATATCTCTTCAACGTATAGGGAGCTGATCGCAGGCCTTTGGTGTCAACAATCGTGCAAAGCTCTTTTTGCACAGATTTTTTGGAGCACCTTAGGACTATTCTGCGGGTCACCGCCATGTTCTGATGCCTTGACCAAGTTTTGCAGCGGTGTTATTGTGGGCCCTGTTGGCTCATGTAATTATCTTACGCCCGTGGGCCTGCTGACGTTAGAAGTCTATTGTGGGCCTGCTCTTAGGACTATCTTACGCCCATGTTCTTAGGACTATTGTGGGCCTGCTGACGTTAGAAGTCTCGAATATCTAGATAAGAAACCTGTGTCTCTTCCCATGTGGGCATGATAATTCGTTTGATTTGGATGCTCCCATATGTACATACTCTTTCTACCCTAGAAAACATGATGTTATTGGCGTACCTTTAGTCGAACTTGAGAACTATGATGATACACATAAACTTGTGTCTCGAAACTCCTGAGATAATGGTCTGCAGTTTTTATTGTGGATCTGTATTTGTTGGATCATCTGTATTTGTTGCTATGATGCTGCACTTTTTATTATGGATTTTGAAAACTCATAAGATGTTGAACTCTTAAATCATAAAATGAGAGAACGAGAATCCCCAGGGAACATTTTCATAGGGTTAGCTCTACAAGAGGCAATCAAGGCGGCGGCCACTCACTCCCTCGTACTTCCGGGCCATCGCGGGTCTCTTGGCCATGATTGGGGAACCCTGGATCCGAGTCTCTGGGAGAATGTGTCAATGAGGTGAACATTTTCAAGGGTCGATGTGTCTTGAGATCATTTTTAGCAGACCCCTTAAAACCGCGCGGCCGGTAAAATTCTGGCGACTAGGGTTTGGCCCGTCTTTTGGGCCAGACCAAAGCCTGTATACGCGCCCCGGTCTTTTATAGTGGCCAGGAAACTGCCCCCCTCGCGCAGAAAACTAAGGGTTCGCGGCTGATATACGGGGCCTAACCCTATCCCCGCGCCGCCGCAATCTCTCCTTTCCCCTCTCGATTTCTCGCCGTCGGCGACTCCAATCCGCTGCCCAACTCCACCATGTGGCGCAGGACGGGCCGCAGCGCCCGCGGTGGCGACGACCCCGAGCGGAAGCGGTGCGTCGCCGCCGACGCCGCGAGGAAACGGAGCGCCCGGAGGTAGCTCAACCAAGGCCTTTAGCCGCCGCCGTCACTCCTCCGCTGCGAGACGGAGGAGTATGACCGTAGGCAGGTGCTACTGTCCTCCGGCGCGGGCACCTCCTCCACCGGTGCATCGAGCTCCCGTATGGCGCTCACGTCGGTGAAAAAGAGCTGGAGGAGCTCCCACCGCTCCGCGCGGTGAAGAGGGAGCCGGAGCGGTGGGACGGTGGCGTCGTCGGGCCGGAGGATTTCCTCCCCCCGGCGGAGGCGGACGCCTTCGAGGCCGCCATCCTCTTGCGCAGTGCGCAGGAGGAGGAGGAGGAGGAGGCGGAGCAGCGCCGTCGACGGGAAGCCGATCTCGACAAAGTCCTCCTCGAGTAGGGGCTCGCGAAGACACAGGGGTTCGACGACAACTTGGTAGCATGTCACGGCACCGCGAAGCCAATGCGCATGACGACATCTACATCGACCTCGGCTCCAACGACGAGGATTGAGCTCCTCCGCCGCCGCACCCGGATGGCCCCGCTGAGCCAAATTTTGGCATTAGGGTTAGGGTGGCCGTTGCTCCTCCGATCTAGTTTGTAAAAAATCGACTATGTATGACTTTTGTATGATGATCAAGTAACTATGAACGCTAGTAGTTCTACTGGAGTAGTTTGATTTCTCGCGTGAAGTTTTGATTTCAAAATTTACAGGTTTATTTTAAAGTTTCTGTTCTGCCGCAGCTGTTTTTGGTTTGTATGCGAGGCATGCCGCGAACTTTAAACGCACTTTTAAAGGTCGCGATATAAGGGGTCTGGCTAGAGATGCCCCGAGAGTGGGTGTTTTTTCATGCGAGCAAACTTGGCTGGAGCCCAAACTTAGCCATGGTTTCTGATACCCTTCTCTCACATCCAGTAGAAAGAGATTAAGGCAAACTATCATTGATTTTCACATGGTTAGGCCTCGTTTGGTTTATAAGACTAGGGTATTTCTTTTATCCAGACACCTCAAAATATTTTAAACTACTTCTGACCCCTTTTTTAAAAGCTGAGAGAGGAACGTTTGGTATCCTCTCAACCTCTTCATCTATTTTGGCCAATCTATATCGTGCTTATTAGTGTATAAATGTATATGTACACATTTTGTTGTATCAGCGGCTGACAGCGTTGGCTCACGTTGTGTAGGATACCAACAACATCCGATTTAGCCTAGCCTTGTCATCGTGACACCCAAAATCGAGCTGTTGCGGGTTGGCGTCTCACGGCCGACACGGGTTCGAGCCTCGGCTAGAACTTTGTTGTCTCATATTCTCCTCCTTAATTAAAAAGCCGCAGGGGCCTCTCCCCCCTATTGGTCTAGTTTTCTCCGTTTGCACTATATATCATCAAGGTTTTACATTCTTTCTCCGAAGAACAAGTAGTTATGCCTAACTGAAATACTCTGGTAAATAATGCATGTTTCAAACGTATCATAATTTTGCAAATACTGGAAAATAGTATGGTTTTCACAAACTGTGGTATTTTAAGGTTTAAACTGTAGTTTTTTACATATACTTTGCGTCCAAACACTCCGTAACTTGGAGTACTGGTTGATTATTTTGTTTTTGACGACTAGTTGGCTGCTGATGGTCAGTATTTCTGTTTTTTGTTTAAATATAGTCGGAGCTTTTCTATTTTACAGGATGTCAGTTTTTGGCAACTCCACTTGGGCCTTAGGCCCGTTGATCTGGTCCGCGAAACGAAAAAACATGTTTTTTTCTCCTTAGGCAAGAAACACGGTTTTTTTGTTTCATGAAAAAAATCGTCAAAACCTATCAATATGGGATCTAGTTTTAAAGATCTCAACCCGAGGAATCCAACAGTGAAAACAGTACAAGATTTGGACGCACGATTTAAGAGAAAACATTCTAAATAAATAAATCTACGAAAAAAGGAAAAACTTTCGGGTTGCGACAAGTGACACATGCAGCGCGCCATTTGTCGTAACATGTGGTGGTGAAAGTGTTCTTTGGAAAGAGTACTTCTCAATTAGTGATTTCGAAGAAGTTGGGCTATTGATTTTCAAGGCCTTTCATGTTTGGACTTCCTTGACGCTACTTGGGCCGCAGGCCCGTTGACCTGATCAGCGAATTTAATGGGCTAATTTACGGCTATCGAAGAGTTTATCGGACCAGCGCTTCTGGCCCTATCCTTTCCGCCGTGCACCAAAAAATAAAAAAAAACTACCCCGACTCCGCCGCCCCACCCGACCTGCTTTTCCGACGCCGGCGTAGATGGAGGCGGAGGCAGAAGAAGCGAAGGCGCCGCCGCGGATGAACCGCAGGCAGTGGAGAGCCTCGAGGGGGAACCGCGAGGACAAGTGGACGAGGAAGCGCCGCCTGCTGCTGGAGGCGACCGAGGAGCAACGCCGGGCGCAGGTGGCCGCAGAGGCGGCGGCGGACGCGGCCGAACGTGAGGATGAGGAGGCCGTCGTGGCGATGCGGTACCGCGACAACTGGATTTCGACCTTCTCCCGCTTATGCGGCTCCTACGAGGAAGCCAGTAAGCATCCGTCTCCGATCCTCACTCCTCTGATCCAAGCCATCTCGATCCCTCTTCTTCTTCTTCTTCTTCTTCTTCTTCTTCTTCGATTCCGCATATGACTAGGATTTATCATCAAATCATGGACGAATTGCTAACCTGAATTTTGATTGTGCAGCGTCCATAAAGCCAATGCGGTACACCGACGAGCCGCCACCGCCCTTTGCCGGTGTCGGTTATGCTAATGCCGTGGTCATCTTCTCGGTGAAGGTGACACAGTTAGCTAATAGCCTGGATTGGCCGCTCGATGTTTACGGCATCGTTGCCGCGCGGGATTCAATTGACCGCAATCGCAACCTCCTCTTCAACCGCACCAGAGACAATTGCCAGAGGCTCACCTCAGGGGTATGTGCATGTCTTTGTAGATGAATTCTTACTTGATGCTATCTAATCTCCACACACATAGGCATGCTATATATGCTTATGACCGGTCACTGCTAATTTGCTATAGAGTGTGCATATTTTTGTTGGTGATTCATAAGATATTTCAACTACCAATTCTAGACACCGCGGTTAGATCAACTCACGAACTTCTTTGAAATCGGTATCTTTCACATGATGACCAAACTCTCTTACTCCCTACTAGTTATAATTACTTTTGTTGTTCAAAATACAGTATTTTTGGTTGAATGGAATATCACAGATAGCTGAGCCTGTGCAAACATGCATGGAAGAGAATGGAAATGATATATGCATATCTGAAAGGAAAAAATTAGGTGTGATAGTAATGGGACTAACCAAGTACTACATTAGTCTATGCTCATCCAGCAATGCTGTATACAGTGACTTAGTATGATAGATGTTGATAATAACTGAACTAACCAAGCACTACATGTACGGTGCTTGATCAAAAGTTATGACAGCACTAGGCTGCTGGTATTTGTGCTTTCCATGATGCATGGTATTTTTGGATTTTTTTTAATTTACTGGAATTACAATGCTGTATGGTACAAATGACATACATAAGGAAGGTTCTTTTAGTATTAAGTATCTATGATGAAGCATTGTAGTTTGAGTTCGAGTCATGATGTTTTGAACATGTCCTATATACACCGGAAACAAGGGGTACACTAGAAACAATCAAGCAAGAAGTATAGTTCAGAAATCAGCTTATTTCTGATACATTTCAAGCGCATAGGTGGATCTTTTCTTTCTTAAACTAGTGATAAAAGATCCAAGTCTATAATCAATAGCTACCAGAATTATTTGTGCCTGCCTATTTTATTCCTTTTCATGCAGACTGCAGAAAATATATGTTTTGTTGTGGTATGCAATATGTACCATATAGAAAAATTGGGTGTATGGAGTGAGGCGTAACCAGACACAAGTGTAGCTATGTTTTCAAATAAGAGGCAACTAGTGTTGTTGCAATCAGACCTCACCCCCAGCCTACCAGCCCTTTTGGGCATGCCCTAGTTGTATTTGTAGCCTTTTTTGCAAATACAACAAGTGTAGCCTTTTTGTAACCAAACGTAACATTTTTTGTATTTGTAGCGCATGAGGCAAACATGCCGAAATTCCCAGTATCTCAATCATGTGAATGTTTTTGCAACTAAACGTCCTATGTAAAAAGAGACAGCCCTCTTTATTTTTCTATCAGATTCGTTTTTGTTCCTTCTAAGTTCTAACAGAGATTAGATCCCTGGATGGTATGATTTTTGTTATCAGATTTGTTTTGGTTCCTTCCAAATTCTAAGACAGATTAGATCCTGGATGGTGTTATTTGTCGCTTTCAATCTAGTTTCTAGTTGCTTGCTATGTCCTGTCTGATTAATAACGATAGGCATCTGAGATACTTTATTGTTCCATAGGGATGATGATCAGTACAATTCATGTTAAATGTCTTCATTCTCACTATAGAACAATGACGCAAGTGTCATTTGACTGAATTTTCATGTTTGGTTATCTTATCCACTAGAAAGCCAAATTTGAGTACTTTGAAACATCATAATGCAGGATGCCTCTCTATTGTTGACCGGTCCAAGTCGTGCTGTT
Source organism: Triticum aestivum (assembly GCF_018294505.1). Taxonomy (NCBI): domain Eukaryota; kingdom Viridiplantae; phylum Streptophyta; class Magnoliopsida; order Poales; family Poaceae; genus Triticum; species Triticum aestivum. Next base: position 583,014,266 of record NC_057799.1, on the reverse strand, counting down.
GTGATCGTTGATCCTGTCAACTACGAGGTTGAACTAAAAGTGAAGGGTGACACGCCGTCTGAAGATAAACTCTCGAGCCTTCTAGTCATCGAGGACAAGTACTATCTTCCTGGTGATCACCGCCAAGGAGTTCATTGCCACACCTACTCTTCTAAGCTAAGCACAGTGGAGGTGACGGTTGGCCATCTTGCAAAGACAGTGGAGGCTACTATCGCCGTGCAAGTTGTTGAGGGATCCTGGCCAACTGGCCATCACGGGCGATTTGCTGCACGCATGGCCAGTCTCCATGATCTGGAGATGGTGCTACTTGATTCTCAGGATGGCATGGTACCTGTTACGAACGATGGGGCAATTGAGTTTTCACGACGTGTTGTTTCTGTCGAAGCGGATGGAGAGCTGACACTTGGTGTGGATGTCTGGCAAGGTGATGACAAGGCTGTGAAATATCAAGTAAGATTTGTACCTAGAAAAGCAGGTAGAAGTGAGGATATTTGTGATGTTGGGTTTTGTAAGATGCGATTCACTGTTGCTTGGTCGCTTCTTTTGAACTGGTGACATGCAGTAAATCAGTTTGGCATATGTGGCGTTGTTTATGTGTTATTATCTAATTTGTGACCTTAAACGTGTACTGTTGTTCCCCGCAACAAAAAAAAGGTGTACTGTTGTTACTTTGCTATGAATGTTGTAGAGAATACATCTCTGGAAACTAGCTAAGGGTCTATTTGAAAAGCAGGAAATTTTGGAGCAAACGGTAAGTGAGTTTTGTCGAGCTAGGATACCGGACGACGAGTTTGAGCTATGGGACATTCTCATGCATGCAATAGGCAGGTCTAAATCTTAGCAAAGTGAGATGCACTTTATACAGAAGAAAAGGTTGTACAAAGCATTGATGTTGAGTGGAATTGGCAAGGCCTGAAACATAATCCCCATTTGTACTATTCTCTTGCAGCATCAAGCGTGTCAGAAGAAGCGAGCATCGTGGACACATGGCCCATCCCCGCAAAAAGAGGAATTACGTATGGCCATGCACGTACACGAATCAATTACCGGTTTGAATCCAGAAATCACGCGCGCGAGTTTAATCACTAGCCAATCGGACGACCAGCGCACAGCTTATCGGATGGTCGATCGTGGACTAGTCTGATAGGAAGGGAAGCATCATTCCCGTATATCTCTGGAAGTAAATAAATTATGCTCTTATTTATTGCAAGAAATCAAACCCTCCAAAAACGATTATAGCAAGAAATCAATGCCTGCCATTTTCCTCCCATTTATCTCGAGACGGCCTTGTGCATATATACCATCTACTGTACACACAATCCCGGCCGGTTGCTACCAACGCAAACATCGAAAACCATGGGGCCTTCACGATCTCTCCCCTGCCTCGTCCTCCTCTTCCTCATCGCCTCGTCCAGAGCCTCCGTCTTAGAGGACACGTGCAAATCCTTCGCCGCCGGCCACCCCGGCATCGGCTACGACTACTGCATCAAGTTCTTCCAGGCCAGCAAGGACAGCGCCACCGCCGACAAGCGCGGCCTGGCCGTCATCGCGTCGAAGCTCGCCGGAGCGGCGGCCAACAGCATCGTCAAGCGCATCCACCCCCTCATGGCCTCGGAGAAGGACAAGCGCATCCAGATGGCCCTCCGCGACTGCGACCAGTTGTACTCGCTGGCCGTGGACGAGCTCGATGGCGCGGCTAAAGGCGTCGCGGCGGGCTCACCGCGAGGCAAAGCGGACGCGGCGGCGTACGTCGACGGCGCGTTGGGCGCCCCCCGCACCTGCGAGACCGGGTTCGGGGAGATGGGCGTGGAGTCGCCGCTCGTTAAGGAGGACTCCGAGTTCACCAAGGAGGTCTACATCGTGCTCGATATAGTGCACTCGTTATAAGTAGCTTGATTAGAAGCGAATTGTTTCTCAGTTCATCCGTTCATCTGGCCATCTGGGTCGGAGTTTTCTCATGGAATTGTCATGTGGTGATTTTTTTAAAATAGCAATAACTTAGTGAACGTCGCACAATCTGCGTGTGATCGCGGTGATCATGGCCTCATCGGGATATTCACACATCAGTCTAGACGATAGTACTAAGCTCCCAGGGATTGAAACGTCCTGGTGCGACGGGGCTGTGGTCGTCGCTCAATTGGTCAGTTCGTTGGGTCAGGGTTTGGGGGAGAATTGTACGAACAGTATAACCTATTCGCTTGGGAGAATGGTTTCGGAATTTGTCATGGAAAATCCAGATGGGGAGATGGACGGCGTTACCAGCTGATATGCACGAAATGCAGGTTCAGTAGATTTCAACGCGGAGGAAAAACTGCTCCTGCGACCTAGGCTCCCTCGACCCACCCTCTCCCTCCCGCGCGGCGGCGGGGAGGGCCTCCCCCAAGTCCCCTCTCCTCCCTCCTCTTCCCCCGCCGCCGCCAGAGGGCCTGGCCGGGCAAAGCTCGCCCGGGCCGGCGGCGGCGGGGCCTTCTGGTTCCCCGCGTGCATAGGAGCGGCGCGGGCCCTTCTCTTCGGCTGGGGGCACGGCGTGGGCACCGCGGCGCGACATCGCCTGGCGTGCTGGCGGCGCTGGGTGGTGGTCGCGTGGCCGACAGCACGGCTGGTGGTGGGTTGCGCGGGGCCCAGTCGTGGCGGCGGATCTGGCGCGATGGGGCTCGTGCGGTGAGGGCGGCAGGCGGCGCGTCCCGGCGGCTGCTGACAGTGAGGGGACCGGCGCAACATCGGCTTGGTGGCGGTGCGTGCCGGCCTGATCTGGCGTTTTTCGGTGGGTGGCATGGGTTGGGGCACTGGCCCTGCGTGGCTGCTGCTCCGGCTGTGGGTTGGGGCACTGGCCCGGCGTGGCTGCTGCTCCGGCTGTGGGTGGTGGCGGCGAGGCGGCTCAGCCCTCTGGTGGAGGCTTCCATTTGTCGCGCCGGCACCACGGCGGCTCGGCAGGTTGTCTGCGGCGGCGGCTGGATTTCTGGCGTCAGTTCGTTTGTAGGGGGCATGGTTTGACCTTTGAGCCATCTTCGCGGCGTCCGTCCGCTATCTTCTTCGAAGGGATGGTCCTCCCCGCTGCAGTCCATCACTCGTCTCGCACCCTGCAGCAGGACCGAGCTCGTCTCGCGCCCGGCAGCAGGACTGACCTTGTCTCGCGCCCGGCAGCAGGACCGAGCTCGTCTCGCGCCCGGCAGCAGGACCGAGCTCGTCTCACGTCCGGCAACAGGACCGAGCTCGTCTCGCGCCTGACAGTAGGATCATGCTTGTCTCGCGCCCGGCGGCAGGACCGAGCTCATCTCGCGCCCCGTGCCATAGAACGGGTCGATGGAGGCCAAGTTTGGCCGGCCTATTGGGACTCGGCACTGGGGGGCGCCCATGGTTCTTTAGTTGGGCTAGCGGCGGATCTCGGGTGAGGTGGTGTCAAGGTCTTGGATGCCGAGGCGGCGGCCCTGGTGGTGGTTCTGCGGTGCTCATGGGAAGAGCCCGTGGCTTGGTGCTGCTCGGTTGCCACGGCCGTGTGGGCGGCGTGGTAGCCGGGGTGTGGTGTTCGGTGGCGGTGAGTGGTGGTCGGGGTGAAAACCTGCTCTATCTTCGGACGGGCCGGCGGCGGCAAAACTAGTTCCCTTCTTGAAGGCGTCGTCGTGGCTCTCATTGCTCGTCGTGTTGCTCCAGGGAAACTCTGATCCTCGGATCGGGCGGTGGCGGCGCTCCGGTGTCGTCCCCTTCCTGAAGGCACCGCCTTGGAGCGTACGGTTCGCCATATGCGACTCCTCTTTGTGTAGTGCTTGGGTTGGTGTTGCTGCACTCAACGCTTATGTATCCTACCTTGGTGTGTGTGCGCGTGGTGTTGTGAGGGTGTGCGTTTGTAACGGGTGCTGTTGATCATTGCTTTATATATAAAGCGGGGCAAAAGCCTATTTTCGGTGAACTACATACTTCTGGTTGCCCCATTTCGTGATGAGCAAATTTAAGATGGTCCAAGTTAATATGAGCCATCAATTTTTCCCAATCCAATGGGTCGAATGTGTCTTACCTCTTGGAAGGTAAGAATCTATTAATTCCTTTACAAGGTCAATATACACTTTGCACTTTACATAAATAAGGAACTAAATGATTACATCTTAAAGTGAGACAATAAAAGGAAAGAAATATCATTATACTAATTGCAATCTGTCTTCTTCCACTTTTAGCTCTGTTACATCCTCACAGATTGAGCTTTATTTTTCTTGCCCATTTTGATTAAGCGCCAAAAGGTTCGTAAAATACATACGCACATGTAAACCGGATAGCATATTTGTCAAATTACTAATATTCGTTTAATCTTTTACTGGACCTCCCAACATTTTTCGATGATCATTTCTTGAGCTGATACGAATAATATATGATACTTCCTCTATTCTCTTATATAAGGCCACAAACTCAGATTACAGGTACCATCAAGATAAAATTTAGTGACTGTTTTGCAAGCCAACTTTTCTTTTAGTTAAGCGAAATCATTAGTACGACGCTTTCATGCAAGTAAGGTACACAATATTATCAATGCAACATGTGGAGATCAGACCGGCGCACCGCTCCATAACCGGAGCTTAAGGTATCTTTGCTCAAGGATAGCCCAAGATGCAATAACGCATGACATGGACATGACTGTCAACTTTTAGAAGATATGAAGTCTGTTGATCCGAATATGTCGGTACGCCTTGAATTTGATCAGGAAGGTTCCACCAAGTTTTTCTTGTGGTGCACAGGAAAAAAACAAACAGGATTATGTATGATGAATGTACCATGCACCCTATCTTCATGTATTCTGTAGATTCCAACTATACTTTTTGCTGATCCTAAAGATCCGTTATCCTTCACTAGTACGTTGTATGAACAGTCAGCGTAACCAGTGTAGATATTTTCGCCCAATTATTCCATGATCACTAACAACTTGATGCGTATGTGTGTGAATGAATGTATACTGACTGAGATTGGGGGGGGGGGGGGGGGGGGATGGTGGAGTAATGACGTAAAATGAGAGCTAGACTAGAACCATATCTATAATACCTAAATAGTTTATTTCCACTACAAGTATTTTTTCAACATGCACACACTCCACATCATCATGCATGTCACATCAGCGTTTCAGTTCCAAACAGCACATCGGTCATGGGCCCTCTCCAACTAGTTACTATCTCTTCCAAGCGCTTTCCTCGCTGAAGAATAATCGGTCGGAGAGTAGTTAATAAAGGAAAAAACAAACAACCGAAGCCCAACCTTCCATCCCTAAAAACAATATTTTTTCCGTTGGCTAAACCACCGACTGAAGACTAGCTCCTCTTCCTCGAACCCACGATACGGCTGTGTCGCCTTCTTCACCGATGTCTACTCGCCTCCCCTCCCCCACACAGCGTCCCATCATTTCAATTCCAATAGAAACTTTGCCTTTTCCTCTGCCCACGAGCGCCTCCTCCATAACTCCATCTTTATCCCCTACCTCAGTTGTTCATCGGGTGGAACCATGACAGGGACGCCCTAAACAAAGCCCACTAGCAACAGTCCTTGCAGCGCCTTTCTCCAGGTCTCCTATTCATGTTGCCGCTGCCACCATGGATCATCGTTCTTCCGTTGTGATCTCTTCCTCGCTGAGTTCCTCTTTAATTTGTGGCATGGTGTTCAGCTTCTTTATTCTCCATTGCTGATTTTCCCTTGGACTTTCCCTTGGATTGAAGTCAAGGCATGTACAATTGTACATTACGGAGTTGCTCGATATGGCTGTGTAATATTCTACAATTGTGTTTGTGTGGCCGCGAGGGAGAGTCTTCTTCTATCATTTGTTTGGAAAACTACATTTGCCAGATTATTTACCGGTTTAGAGAATATTGTGTTCAACCATTGTCCATGGTTAAGATTGTACTCCGTATCTAATTATTGTCTTTTGGAATAGTGGAATTACCTTCTTTTTGTCAAATTTGACTTTTTTTAGATAAACTCGAAATATTTTGGTTGTGTTTGGGCAGAATGCATTCTCCATTTACATGCGCACGTTTGACATTCCATGGATGTTTGCTCTTTGAGACATTGTTCATTGACCGCAGAAAGAGTTGGGTTTCAGTTAAGATATAAAAAAGATTCTGGATTTTCATTGTGGAACAACAGAATTGTTTACCCTTTTGTTATCTAGAGATGCATCTTATATGGTTTTGTCAAATATTTAGGTGACTAAAGTGGGGCCAAACCAAACCAGCTCATGCATTGATTCTGACTACCTGAAGTTGGTCCATGAGGAGCAAGGGGCAACCGATTTTCTGAGTGTGATGCTGATTTTTTTCAAATGATTTACATGGGAAGGGTGAGTCTAGTTGTGATGATCCCGATTCGCTCGGCAAACAAATAAGTGCATTTGGCAGAAGAAGAATGTGATGGCCAAACATATGACGTTTGAGCAACCCCAAAGTTCATCGTACGGTAAAAAATGACTATGATACTCTCATGATCTAAGTAACTAAACCACACGCTAACTCTCTGTGTTATAACAATTGACTTGTGACAATACCATCTCAAAGTATAACAAACAAGTTTGGATCAATTCAATATGATCGTTCTTTGAACATCATATTCTCAACGTTGTTTTGAGACTATTGTTACACTTAACGATATCTCAAGATCCGGAAAACGTGATTATAAACAACACTTGAGCTAGTCTTAAAGGCGAGACTAGGAATCCGATTTTACCGTTTATCATTCCACACGTGCATATGATTTTTCCATTGAATCGCACATTCCAGAATCATAGCTGTTACACCATAGAATATAAACTTTTAATTATAAATATGGAAATATAATAATACACTATTATTGCCTCTAGGGCATATTCTAACAAATGTTGGGTATCAAAATTTATGATAGCACTAGGCTATTGGTATTTTGTGCTTTCCACGATGCATGGTATACATAAGGAAGGTGCTTTTAGCATAAGTATATGTGATGAAGTATTCTAGTTGGAGCTCCAACCATGATGTTTGCACATGTCTTGTATACACCGGAAACAAGCGATACACTAGAAACTGTTGTGAGTCGAAGTGAATGAATGATTGAACCAATCTATTCTATGGATGATCAAGACATTTATACAGTTGGAACTAAACCTGGGCATGGGTGGCCCGGCCCCACCAGAAGCCCGGCGTCCAGGCCGCCTTGATTTCCAGCCCGTAGCTCAGCCCAAATCCCAGGAAAAGCCCGGCAAACATGTATTATAGGGATTTTAAATAAAGAATGGGTGCAATGTTGTATTATTTATCCCCGAAATATGTGATTTATTATTTTTTAAATGCAAAATTAGGGATTTTGCCGGGCTGCGGGCCGTGTCGGGCCCGGGCTTGGGATTTTGTTAGTCGGGCTTTGTGAAGCCCGGCCCGAACCCGTCCTGGCCCAGAGAATGCCCATGTCTAGTTGGAACACACAAATAAGGGACGCGTCCGATCATGAAGGGAACCACCGTGATGGTGACCATGTTGGCACCTTGCATGTAGTTTGTTACAGAGAGGATTACCCCTTAATTATTGATTAATTAAATCTACATCATCTATTGAAGCTTAATTTTTGGGCCTAAGTGAAGTAAAAAGTTATTATTTATACATCTACATCATCTACTGGAGATGCTCTTAGACCTGTAGGTTAGATCATGAGTAGTAGTGTGAGATATGCATCCTCATGAATATCGAGTAGTGAGTCATGTATGGTTCATACGATGTGGTTTTCGTTGATTTTTTCTCCAGTTCTTCTACCTATTTTCTTTTTAACAGTTTCATGTCATGTTTTTATTTTCCTTATCTATTTATCATTTTTCTTTTCTATGTTTTCCCTTTTTAAGATGAACTATTTTATAATGTGACGAAAATATTTTAAAAATACATGAGAAAAATCAAATACTTTTAAAATCATGAATATGTTAAAATTTTGTGAATAGTTTTAAATTCATGAACAACATTAAATTGAACATTTCTTAGAATCACAGTTTTTTAGAAATTATTTTTAAAAGAAAATCTGTGAGAATTTCTTTAAATTGCGTCATCATTTTTTCAAAGAGCGTTTTTAAAAATTGGTGAACATTTTTTGATACATTACATGATTTTTGTCCTTTTCTCTAATGTAGTTTCTCATTTTTAATACCAATATTCTTAAATCTATTACAAATAAATTTTATGTCTGAAATAAAAAGGATATTCATGTACAGCGCACGGCACGCTTACTCTTTTATTTTTGAGGGGTCGCTTACTCTCAAGGAAAAGAAACGCGGAAGTGAATGGGTCGCAGCCCAAGTAGCTCTCGTGGCCGTTTGCTCATTATTCAGTGCTTATAGGCGTTGAGTAGGAGGACTCGCCTTGGACCGAAAGAGGCCCTCTCCCTCTCCACCGGATCCTAACTGTTGCATCTTCTCCGACGCTGGCGGCGTAGATGGAGGCGGAGGCAGACAGCCACGAAGAACGGAAGGCGCCGCCGAGGATGATGAACCGCACGGAGCGCAAGGCTGCGAGGGAGAACCGAGGCGAGGAGAAGTGGACGGGGAAGCGCCGCCTGCTGCCGGAGGCGAACGAGGAGAAGCGCCGCAAGCGGGTGGCCAGGCCGGAGGAGGAGGAACCAGTGGACCTGATGGCCTTAGTGGCGGCGCAGTACCGCGAGAGATGGGAGTGGAGGTACCGTCGTGGTCGCGAATCCTACGAGGACGCAAGTAAGCAAGATCTCCACCGTTCCCGTCAGCCGATTCCTATTTCTCATTGTTCCTCCGATTCCAAACAGGGCGAGGTTTTAATGCAACGATTGATCGTCAGATCATGGATGGATCACTAAACTGAATCTTGATTGTGCTGCGTGCAGCGTCTATACCACCGATGCGATACACCGACGAGCCGCCGCCGCCCATTAACCGTGTCGGCTGCGCTGACGCTGTGGTCGTCTTCTCGGTGAAGGTGACGGAACTAAGCGATGGCCTGGAATGGCCGCTGGATGTGTACGGCGTCGTCGCCGTCCGGGATTCAGCGGACCACAACCGCAACCTCCTCTTCAACCGCACCAGAGACAATTGCCAGACACTCACCGCAGAGGTACGCGTGTGCCATTGATGCTATTTTGCCTGATCCATGGCGTATCATCAGTTACTTGCATAGGCATGGCCGCATGGGATACTGGCAGGTTTTATGGCATGGTTTCGCTGTTGTATTCATAGGTTAATTCGACTGCAGTTATCCAAATTCTATGAGCCTGTCACAGTTACCTATGCCGTCGATATGTGATATTTTCATTTGAATTGAAATCCAAGATAGCTAGTTGAGCCCGTGCAAACATGAAGAATGGAATTAAGATCTGCATAGCTGAAAGATGAATTTGCTAGACTTTTCCTAGTAACTGATTTATCCATGCACATCATTAGACTACACGCACAACCAGCAAGGGTTTGAGGATTTGAAAATTTTATGAAGTAAATGAGAGCAATTTTGCAGACCGGCACACATCCCGTTCGTACTGTAGCACAACTTTGCAGTAAAATTTTACTGAATTTCCAAGCTTTGTTCTCTTATTGACATGTGGCCCAATTTAATCAATTTTCCAACATCATCCCATGCAGGATGCCTCTCTGTTGTTGACCGGTCCTAGCCGCGCCATCGTGAAAGTTAGGGTTGTTGACTATGATGTTGAACTAAAAGTGAAGGGCGAATCCCCGTCTCAAGATAAGCTCTTGAGCTTTTTTGTCGACAAGAACTACTACACTCCTGGTGAACATCGCCAAGGAGTTCGCTGCTACACATGCTCTTCTCAGCTGAGCACGGTGGTGTTGACGGTCGGACACCTTGAACAAACGGTGGAGGCTACCATGACAATCCGAGTCACCGAGGGATCCTGGCCCACACGATATCATGGACGTTTCGCTGTGCGTATCTCCAACCTTGATGACAGGGACATGGTATTGCTCGATTCTCGGGACGGAGCGATAACTGTTATGAGCAATGGCACGATCGAGCTCACGCGTCGTGTTGTTTCGGTGGAAGAAAACGGAGAGCTAAGGATTTTGGTGGACGCATGGCTTGGTGATGGTGATCTCGAGGCTGGTTCGGTTGCCAATGGTGAAGTGTTGTTTGCCCCTAGAAGGTCAGGTAGAAGCAAGGGTGTGTGTGATGTTGGGTTCTCTAGGATAGAAGTTACTGTCGCCTGGTCCCTTGTTGTGAACCGGTGACATATGCTAGTGGGTTTGTTTGGGCCTAACCACATCAAAAAACATAGTCACATAAGAGTAATTAATCAAATAAGGTGGATTATCTTATGTGTCACTCATAACTCATATCATAGTAATACAATCTCAAATTGTAACATGAGCAAATATCCCTGATCCGTTTGGATGCCTACGATCTATTCAAATTATAACTTTTAGATTATATAATGGCGGCTCGTAACACACATTTTATTAGTCAAATTGATGGTCTAAGTTAAGCCTCGAAATACGTGAACATTTACTAAATGAATTGTGAATCATAATGTATAAAAATTTGTTAGTCAAATTGATGGACTGGGTTCGATGAATCCCAATTTTTTGAACAAAACAAAAAAGCCGCTTCCATCCCCGGAAGCCCTGGCCACCAGGGCTCCTCCGCTGTCCGTCGACAAGGCCATGTGTCCCCTCACCTCTGTCTGCCACACTCATGGCGAGAGAGGATAGGGACCCCAGATAAGGTCTCTTTAATTAGAGTTTCATTCCTCGACAGTAGTTGCATTGTGCAGTTCAAAAAATAAGGTTTCATCGACTCTTGGTCCACCTCACCGGCATTGTAGGGGAAGGCCGATCGATCGTCCTTCTCTTTTGGAGTGATGGATCTGATTGGGTCTTCATGTTATGTATGTTGTCTCCGAAGGTGTCTTCCGGCGAAGTGGACGATGCAACTTCATGTCTTGGTCCTCTGACTCCTTCTCCGACCAGCCTCGATGCCCTCGAGGAGTTTGAGGTTATGTCTCCCCGATCTGTCTGGTCGGATTTGGATGATCGTCCAACCCACTACATCGTCTACTTCTCTGGGACGACAGTCTGTCTTCCATATCGTTATCGTCGACATCTTCTAGCTCCGACATGTGACTTCCCACCGCTGCGTCAACAAAATTCCCATGGCTTCGATGGTGTTTCAGAGGTCTAGAGACGGCATCAAGTTGGTCGACTTTTTTAGGGGTATAGAACTTTATATTCATAAAATGGGTAATTAATTGTTTGCAATAGATGATTAAATAAAGTCCAACATAGCAACGACCCACACTTTGAACACTCTAGATCTAATAGCTAAGTTTTCTAGGCAATATGACTCCACTTGCTTCTTGAAAACAATGAAAGAAAATATAAGGTTCCAAAGTTCTTGGCCAACTGACAGCTCTCAACATATACTGCCACATCAGGTTCCAAATAGTTCACCACATCATTGATCGCGTCAACGACTGGCAAACAATATGCTTTAACTTCCACCTTCCCGCATCCTAGCTAGGTGAACTGCCAAGACCATGCCATTTCGTAGTGCGAGAGTCTCTTCCGTTGTAGCCTCTGCGACATGTGGTATAAACCAGTTTGCCGCCACAACAAAATGCCCCCCCCCCACTCGTCTCTAATAACCGCACCAATAGCACCTGTCACGTTTTCTACGTTGAATGAAGCATTAACATTCACTTTCATACATCCATGCAAAGGTTTCTGCCACATATGATTAGCCTTCTTCGGATGATCTTCGAGCTCGGTGCCTTAAAGAAGTTCACTACAAGTACCTTGATCGTCACCGCAGTGTGCTCTAGTCCTTGGACAACTTCACTTGTGTGTTCGTCCCTATCACCAGATGTACCTGGCGACAACCGTGGCGAGCTCCAGGATCAACACATCTTCCACTGGCAATCGAGCATCTTTTCCTTTACGAACCATCGTAGCAGAACCCGACCTATCCAACAGAACTGCTTGAGCAATGACATTCTTCAGTCCCAGTTCCTTTCAAACCTTCTTCACACATGGACATGCGAATAAACAGTGATGTATATCTTCCATTTCGATGCCACGGACTGGGCATTGAGGGCATGTAGGTATGTGCCTATTTGCCAACATTGCATAGAAAAGTAGCACACCATGTAAGGATGTCCTTATAAGCAATGGCGGGACTACAAAAAAATTACTCTGGCAGGTCAAGGCAAACCAAGCTGAAGGAAACACATATATTTTCTTTCTCAAAAGCCCAGTTTTACCTATGCTCTTTTAATGTTTGGGCGTGCTTCGCCAGTGCTTATAAGGGTTGACTTTAATATATGACCATTGGCTTTTTCACAATAAAATAATGGATAGACTTACTCCCGCCCTTTGTTTTAACTAGTTTTGATTCGTGAAGACAAAGTTTTGACCGATTTTGTAGCGCATAAACAATATATTAAGCCTATTTGGAAATGCCCCGCTCACTAAAATTCAGCTTTACTCTCAAAAGCGCAAGCCAAATGGGGTAGTTTTGTGATGTCCTGCTCCACAAAAACACTAGGATATGGGGTGCAACTCCTTGTTTTTCATGAAGCTCTTGAGTGGTGGTGCTCCAAAAACTCTAGTTCAAAAAGTCTTTAAGGAGTTGGGGGGAAATTACCCACCACTACCATCGGTAAGAGGGTACCATTTCTTTTTTTACCACGTCACGCAGCCCCAGTAGACCTTTCACCCACAATTTTCTTATTTTTTAAGATAGAGGTAGCTGGAAGCTAAATAGTATAAACTACTCTATGATGAAGCTGCAACTCTTACGTGAAACTGCTTCGAAATGAATTTGATGGAATGAAACTGATTTTGATGGAGTAAGGCAATCCCAAACAGACTCAAGTAACTAGAGGTTAGGAACTTCAAAAAGTGCCAATGGAGGACGAGCTCCAATGATCCCGGTTTTTAAATACCATATTTTCATTGCGCAAAAAATAGGAAAAAAATTATACACACAGAAATACATGTATAACACATTCAAGAAGATTTCATAACAATATAGCTTCATACGTGACACACAAAGAAAAGACAGATACGTACGGGAAAATGGGCCAATTTTTTTTGGTTTGGCCGAGAATGGTTTTTTTTGCGGGTAGAAATATTGTATTACTCAAGCCAACAAAGAGTTACAATCAGCGATGACTAGCTCAAGCACTCTCGGGGGGTCCAGAGCCAATCCAAGTCATGGTTCTTCCCTCGGTACGAGCAAAATTTGCTAGACTATCGCTAACCTGATTTTGAGTACGGTTTACATGAGTAATACAACTTTCATGGAGAGATAAGAGATATCTAATCTCTTTGACTAATGAAGCATAAATAGACCTATCTTTCTCTTGCCCTTGGATCAACTTTATAGCAACAAGTGAATCCATCTCAATGGCCACTGGACGATCACTTCGCTAGATCGCTGGAGATAACCCTTCCATGCAAGCACACAACTCTGCCTCCAAAGCTTCACGACGCGAGTAAAGTGTTCTGCATGCTAAAAAGATTAAGCCTCCCAACGGGTCCCGTAATACCATACCTGCTCCTGCCCTGCCAGCATCAAAAGATCCGTCAGTGTTTAGCTTTACCCACCCCTCTGGTGGTGCATCCCACTTGGGGACGTGCGGTGAGGGCGATATATCAGCCTGAAGTAACGGGTGGTCATAAGAGATGATTGATTTCCCCTTCGCTGGATCCATATGTGTGTTCATTTTAATAGCAATTAGCGACTCCAGATAGCTAACAAGGAACCTCCTCGATACTTCAAGAGGCGGCGGAATCTTGTTGTGCACTATCTCATTACGTATGAACCAACACCTCCAGAGTGTCATAAGAAGCATGGACCTCTCTATTTCATGTAGTGGATGTGCACTTGGAACAACCATTCCTTCCCAACATTCGCCACAGTATCCACCGATGGAAGGTTCGAAACTTCCGACATATACATCCATAATTCCCGTGCTCTAGGGCAGCGACATAACGGATGGAAGTTGTCTTCTGGTTCCACGCCACACACTGGGCATATGTTGGTGATTTCCAAGGTCCTCTTGTGCTTATTAACCCAAGTAGGAAGGGAGTCTGAGACCACTCTCCAAGCAAAGTTTTTGACTGTTGGGGAGATATCCGTTTTCCATATCAAGTTCCAGACAGCCCGGCAGCCCTCCGGATTAGTGCTAGACGCAGGTTGAGATTCTCTGTTGGCTTCATCAAAAGCAAACTCATACGCCAACTTCACTGAGAATTGTCCAAACCTCCCTGGTCCCCATGCAATTGTATCCTCCTCATGCCTTGGAGGCGCTCTAATTTTAATGATTTCATCCACATCACAAGGCCAAAAGTAATTCTGCAACAAGTTCATATTCCACGATCCATTGTCATTAAGTAGTTCGAACACATAGCGGATACGGCAATTACATCTTGGAGAGACCGGTTTGAAAGAGTGGGGTCTAGGTATCCAATTGTCTCTCCATACACGAATGCTTGCTCCATTGCCAACTCTCCAGACTAGGCCTTTTTTGAGGAGCTCTAGTCCATAACTTATGGCTTGCCAAGATGGGGAAGCATTACCAGAAAAGACCGTGTCCTCAAGATGACCATCCTGGTAATAACGAGATTTTAACAGTCGAGCACAAAGGCTCTCCTGCCTATCAATAAGTCTCCAAGCTTGGCGTGCAAGAAGTGCTTGGTTGAACAATCTGTAATCGCGGAATCCAAGCCCTCCTTTACATTTTGGCTGCAACAAATAATCCCAAGACTTCCAATGTACTTTTCTGCGTCCATCTTTAGAGCCCCAATAGAAGTTTCTCACCATCCTTGTTAGGTCATCACAAACTAAAAACGGAAGTTTAAAAACGCCCATGATGTATGTTGGGAGAGATTGTGCAACTGACTTGATTAGAACTTCACGGCCCGGTTGCGCCAGCCACCCATCTCCCTACTGTATAAGTCTCTTAGTGAGACTAGCATGCAAATTTTGGAACCGTCCCTTAGACATCCGACCTTCAGGTGTAGGAAGACCCAAATATTTTTCTTCAAATTCTGCCTTAGTAACTTCAAGGACAGTTCGGACCGCATTCTGAGCAGCCTCTGGGCATGCATGTCCGAATAATATGGAGCACTTGTTTAGATTAATGCTCTGGCCAGTAGCACTTGCATACAGATCCAATATCTCTTTGACTTTCAAGGCTTGATCCTGTGTTGCTTCAAAAAACAGTAAAGAGTCATCCGCTAATAAAAGATGTGATATTCCCGGCGCCCTTCTACAGATATTTACAGGAGTGATATTTCCAATATTTTCTTCATGCTTCAGAATGGCAGAGAGCCTGTTAGCAACAAAAAGGAATAAGAAGGGTGATAATGGGTCACCTTGTCGTAGCCCACGCGACGGTGCAAAGGAATCTAGAAGGGTTCCATTAAGTTTTACCGAATACCTCACCGAAGTGACACATGTCTCATACATCTCCAACGTATCTATAATTTTTTATTGTTCCATGCTATTATATTATCTGTTTTGGATGTTTAATGGGCTTTAATATGCTCTTTTATATTATTTTTGGGACTAAGCTATTAACCGAGGCCCAGTGCCAGTTTCTGTTTTTTTACCTATTTCAGTGTTTTGCAGAAAAGGAATACCAAACGGAATGAAACCTTCACGATGATCTTTCTTGGAACAAACACAATCCAGAAGACTTGGAGTTGAAACCTGAAACTCCGCGAGGCGGCCACGAGGCAGGAGGGCGCGCCGAGGGGGGGTAGGCGCGCCCCCCACCCTCGTGGGCCCCACGGAGCTCCACCGACGTACTTCTTTTGCCTATATATACTCTTATACCCTAAAAACATCAAGGGGAGCATGGAAACCACTTTTCCACCGCCGCAACCTTCTGTACCCGTGAGATCCCATCTTGGGGCCTTTTCCGGCGATCTGCCGGAGGGGGGAATCAATCACGGAGGGCTTCTACACAACACCATAGCCTCTCCGATGATGTGTGAGTAGTTTACCACAGACCTTCGGGTCCATAGTTATTAGCTAGATGGCTTCTTCTCTCTCTTTGGTTCTCAATACAAAGTTCTCCTCGATGTTCTTGAGATCTATTCGATGTAATACACTTTTGCGGTGTGTTTGCCGAGATCCGATGAATTGTGGATTTATGATCAAGATTATCTATGAATAATATTTGGTTCTTCTCTGAATTCTTATATGCATGATTTGATATCTTTGCAAGTCTCTTCGAATTATCGGTTTAGTTTGGCCTACTAGATTGATCTTTCTTGCAATGGGAGAAGTGCTTAGCTTTGGGTTCAATCTTGCGGTGTCCTTTCCCAGTGACAGTAGGGGCAGCAAGGCACGTATTGTATTGTTGCCACCGAGGATAAAAAGATGAGGTTTATATCATATTGCTTGAGTTTATCCCTCTACATCATGTCATCTTGCTTAATGCGTTACTCTGTTCTTATGAACTTAATACTCTAGATGCATGCTGGATAGCGGTCGATGTGTGGAGTAATAGTAGTAGATGCAGAATCGTTTCGGTCTACTTGACACGGACGTGATGCCTATATTCATGATCATTGCCTAGATATTCTCATAACTATGCGCTTTTCTATCAATTGCTCGGCAGTAATTTGTTCACCCACCGTAATATATGCTATCTTGAGAGAAGCCACTAGTGAAACCTATGGCCCCCGGGTCTCTTTCTTATTATATTGCATCTATTTTATTTACATCACATCTCGTTTTATTATTTCGCAACCTTTACTTTCCAATCTATACAACGAAAATACCAAAAATATTTATCTTACTATCTTTATTAGATCTTACTTTTGCAAGTGACCATGAAGGGATTGACAACCCCTTTATCGCGTTGGTTGCAAGGTTCTTGATTGTTTGTGCAGGTACTAGATGACTTGGCGTGTTATCTCCTACTGGATTGATACCTTGGTTCTCAAAAACCGAGGGAAATACTTACGCTACTTTGCTGCATCACCCTTTCCTCTTCAAGGGAAAACCAACGCATGCTCAAGAGGTAGCAATGTCATAATCCAGTGCACCCAACGATGAGAGAAACCCAATTTCTGCACCATTTGCTTCAAGAAAACCCAATCAACTCTGTCATAGGCCTTTGATAGGTCGAGCTTATAGGCACAAAAACTTCTGGTAGGATCTTTCTCTTGCTTTATATGATGGATGCGCTCGAAAGCAATGAGTGCATTATCCGTAATCATCCTTTCGGGGATGAAAGCACTTTGCTCCGACGATATAATATCATCTAGAATTGGCCGCAGCCGGTTCACCAAACACTTTGATATGACCTTATAGATTACATTACATAAACTAATAGGCCTAAAATCGGTCAACTTTGAAGGATTAGGAACTTTTGGGATAAGAACAACTGAGGTTGAGTTAACCCCTTCCGGCATCACACATGAGTTGAAAAATTCCTTCACTGACGAGATTACACTGTCCTGCAACGTACTCCAGTTGCGCTGAAAAAAACATGTAGGAAATCCATCCGGACCCGGGGCCTTCAATGGTCCGATCTGAAAGAGGGCATCCGCAATTTCCTCATCACTGAAAGGAGCACATAGCTTAGCATTATCATCATCCGTTATCAATACATCAAATAGACTCAAAACCAGAGTGTGGATGAGGTTCGGATCAGCCGTGTACATTCCTTGGAAGTACTCATTAGCTATCTTTCTCATTGTCGCCTTGTCTGAATGGGCAACCCCACTATCATCAACAAGTTCACGGATTTTTTTCTTGCGAGCTCTCCAAACTGCCTTACTCTGAAAGTATTTCGTGTTCATGTCCCCCTCTTTCAGCCAATTTATTCTCGACCTTTGGAACCATAGCATCTCTTCTTGATATAGTAACTCGTTCATTATATCAGTTACTTGCCGTATATCCTGAAGATCAGCGTTCATATTCATCAATTCCTCGAGTTGTGACCTGGACTTGGCAAGCTCACAGGTGATATTACCAAACTTCTTCCTACTCCATATGCCTAAAGTAGACATGGTCTTCTTCAGGGCTGACTGTAGCTGTTCAAGGTTCCCAATTGATCCCGCCGACTCCCCTGCTTGCTGCACCAACTCGGGTAGCGTACCACTTTGCTCCCAGAAAATCTCGTATTGGCGTCGGCGTCCTGCACTTGGTCCAGGGTCTGGAGCACCCTTAAGAATAAGAACCACGTGATCAGAACAGGGTGACACCACATGGGACACCGAGGAGAAAGCGAACATATTACGCCATGAAGGAAATATGCCCAAGAGGCAATAATAAAGTTGTTATTTATATTTCCTTATATCATGATAAGTGTTTATTATTCATGCTAGAATTGTATTAACCAGAAACTTAGTACATGTGTGAATACATAGACAAACAGAGTGTCACAAGTATGCCTCTACTTGACTAGCCCGTTAATCAAAGATGGTTAAGTTTCCTATCCATAGACATGAGTTGTCATTTGATGAACGGGATCACATCATTAGAGAATGATGTGATTGACAAGACCCATCCGTTAGCTTAGCACTATGATCGTTTAGTTTGTTGCTATTGCTTTCTTCATGACTTATACATGTTCCTATGACTATGAGATTATGCAACTCCCGAATACCGGAGGAACACTTAGTGTGCTATCAAACATCACAACATAACTGGATGATTATTAAGATGCTCTACAGGTGTCTCCGATGGTGTTTGTTGAGTTGGTATAGATCGAGATTAGGATTTATCACTCCGATTGTCGGAGAGGTGTCTCTGGGCCCTCTCGGTAATGCACATCACTATAAGCCTTGCAAGCAATGTGACTAATGAGTTAGTTGCGGGATGATGCATTACGGAATGAGTAAAGAGACTTGCCGGTAACGAGATTGAACTAGGTATGGTGATACTGACGATCAAATCTCGGGCAAGTAACATACCGATGACAAAGGGAACAATGTATGTTGTTGGCCGTTTTGACCGATAAAGATCTATGTAGGAACGAATATGAGCATCCAGGTTCCGCTATTGGTTATTGACCGGAGATGAGTCTCGGTCATGTCTACATATTTCTCGAACCCGTAGGGTTCGCACGCTTAACGTTCGATGAGGATTGGTATTATAAGTTTATGTGATTTGATGTACCTCGCATTACATTACTTGCCATTCGCCTCTCGTTTTCCTCTCCCCACTTCTAAAACGATTTTCAAAAACCTTTGCCTTTTTTCGCCTCTTTTCCGTTCGCCTCTTTTTGCTTGCCTCTTGTGTGCTTGTGTGTTGGATTGATTGTTTGTCACGATGGCTCAAGATAATACTAAATTGTGTGACTTTTCCAATACCAACAACAATGATTTTATTAGCACTCCGATTGCTCCTATTACCGATGCTGAATCTTGTGAAATTAATGCCGCTTTGTTGAATCTTATCATGAAAGATCAATTTTCTTCCCTTCCTAGTGAAGATGCTGCTACCCATCTAAACAACTTTGTTGATTTGTGTGATATGCACAAGAAGAAAGATGTGGATAATGATATTGTTAATTAAAGCTATTTCCGTTTTCTCTTAGAGATCGTGCTAAAACTTGGTTCACTTCTTTGCCTAAAAATAGTATTGATTCATGGAATAAGTGCAAGGATGCTTTTATCTCTAAGTATTTTCCTCCCGCTAAGATCATCTCTCTTAGAAATGATATTATGAATTTTAGGCAACTTGATCATGAGCATGTTGCACAAGCTTGGGAGAGAATGAAATTAATGATACGTAATTGCCCTACACATGGTTTGAATTTATGGATGATTATACAAAAAATTTATGCCGGATTGAATTTTGCTTCTAGAAATCTTTTAGATTCGGCCGCAGGAGGCACTTTTATGGAAATCACTTTAGGAGAAGCTACTAAACTCCTAGATAATATTATGGTTAATTATTCTCAATGGCACACCGAAAGATCGACTAGTAAAAAAGTTCATGCGATTGAAGAGATTAATGTTTTGAGTGGAAAGATGGATGAACTTATGAAATTGTTTGCTAATAAGAGTGTTTCTTCTGATCCTAATGATATGCCTTTGTCCACTTTGATTGAGAATAATAATGAATCTATGGATGTGAATTTTTGTTGGTAGGAACAATTTTAGTAACAACGCGTATAGAGGAAACTTTAACTCTAGGGAGTTTCCTAATAATTCCTCTAATAATTATGGTAATTCCTACAACAACTCTTATGGAAATTTTAATAAGATGCCCTCTGATTTTGAGACTAGTGTTAAAGAATTTATGAGTTCGCAAAAGAATTTCAATGCTTTGGTTGAAGAAAAATTGCTTAAGATTGATGAGTTGACTAGGAACGTGGATATAATTTTTCTTGATGTTGATTCCTTGAAACTTAGATCTATTCCACCTAAGCATGATATCAATGAGTGCCATGAGAATTTCCATTGATGAGTGCAAAGAAAGAACCGCTAGGATGCGTGCTAAAAAAGATTGCTTTGTGAAAGTGTGTTCTTCCAGTTTTCATGATAATAAAGATGAAGATCTAAAAGTAATTGATGTGACTCCTATTAAATCTTTGTTTTCCAATATAAATCTTGATAAAAAAAGGGACTGGAGATGAGTCAACTTTAGTTAAAAGGCGTCCCAATGATTCGGAGTTTTTAAATCTTGATGCTAAAATTAATAAAAGTGGGATTGAAGAGGTCAAAACTTTACATAGCAATGAACCCACTATTTTGGATTTCAAGGAATTTAATTATGATAATTGCTCTTTGATAGCGTGACAGCCTGATTTTTGGCCCTTTCTTTTTCTTTTGTTTTTCTGAGGTTTTTGCCTGAGATTTCCTTTTTCCGTGGCTATGTGGTCTAGAAACTGAAGAAGATGAACTCTTCTTTGCTTCCAGAGTGGCTTGTCATACCCAAATCCTTCCCTAGACCCTGTCATTTTCGTCCTAGCCCAAATCCCAATATTCTTTTTATTGGGAATATTCCTTTTCTATTAAAGGAATAACTCAAATTGCCCTAGGTTGTGAAGCAGCCTTTATTTCCATCACTCCTAAAATTCCCAAATAATTCTCATAAATTTTTGGCGTCATATCTTTCTCAAATATGGCAAAATATTTCATTTGTCATGTTTATCATCATGCTCAAATAATTCATTTCCTATTCTGCCCTAAATGGCACAATGTGAAGCAAGTGCTATTTTCCTTTACCCAATTGACCTCAAACTCCTTGGACACCTTTTCCTGTCCATACCATTGCCACATGCCAAAATCCAACCTCATTTGCCTAGTAATTATTTAATTATGATTTTCCAAAGTTTCTATCCAGAAAGAAGCTTTGTGAAGGAGGTGCAAGCTAGGCATATCCAAATGAGTTGCCATTTTGCATGATCCCTCGTATCATCATATATTAGCCCTCCACCAAAGTAGAGCTCATGTCATGCCTCCATGTGAGCTAATCTTCAATTCTTTGATTCTGTCCAAAATTTCAGTTTGTGAAGCAAGTATATTTTATCTTGCTCCATTATGGATGCCAATTTTTCTAGGCCTTCTATTATCCATATAACCCACCTCCACCCATTTTGGGCATGGTTCATCAAGCCATTATTCCTCTAGAATTTTTCCAAGTTTCTGGACAGAAATGATGTTTGTAAAGCAAGTACCATTTTGGATTGGCCATTTGGTATGAGATTTTTACAGCATCTTTATATGTCCATATCATGAGGATTTGCCAAGTTGCATCCCATTCCATAACTCCATGTGAGTGCATCATCCAAATCAAGTTTCTGGACCAAAAATGCAGTTGCAAAGCATTCAACCCTATTATTTATTGGTCCATTTCTTCTATAAATCTCTAGTATTGTAGTTCTTCCTTAGTTAAACCTCCCAGACAACTCCTTTGACCTCAATCAAGTCTCTGTGGATCAGCAGTGCTCGTCCAAGTTTACTGCAGTAAACTTCAGAGCTTGATTACCATTTAACCAGAGCGATTTTAACCAAACTACCACCGCAGTAGGAACCTCCCCTGGATGAACTTACCACTAGACAACAAGTTCCAGCCCCTCTCCCCCGCTACATGGCAGTGCACGCGGTGACCGCGACAATGGCGTGCCAGTGCACGCGCTCAGTGTGCAGTGGCCGCGTCCAGTGACTGTTTGTGCTGGACCCCCTCCTCCTCTCGTCGCCTTCGCACGCGTGAGCGTGTCCAGCAGCTGGCCCGCGTTGTCGCCGTTCCCCTGGACCCCTCTCCCCCTCCGTCCATTTCCTCACCGACACCCACCGACGCTCGCCGCCGAGCGCCCACGGGCGCACTGTGGCCGACCGAGCTTTAATGGCACTCGGCTTCTTCCTCTGCTTCTCCTTTGGCCTCCTCCTCCCCGTGAGCTCTCCTCTATGCCTCCCTCGTTGCCTGCCTACGAGCCCATGCGCGCGCACACGCGTCCGCGGCAACGACAGCTCGGCACCTCGCCCCTCTGCCTATATAAGGCCACCCGAGCCTCTCCCGAGCACTCCATCGCCTTTGCCTCATCTCCAACAACCTCCCCGGCCTCTCCCTCGAGCTCCAGAGCCCCTCCCACCTCTCTCTGCCTCCATGGCCGCCGCTCCTCGCCGGCTAAATTAGCCTGAAGCCGAGCCCCTCTCTCCCGTCCACCACCACCAGAGGCCTCCCCACAACCCACCAAGCCTCCCCAACCCTTTGCCTCGTCGCCGGAGTGCCGTATCCCCGAGTTCCACCTCTGACCGAAGCCGCCGTCCGCCGCGGCTACCGTCCCGCTCGTCCGAGCGCTCCCCGGAGTCTGGGCTGTAGCCCATGTGAAGCGCGGCGTCTCCCTGATCAGCCCGGTGGCCGGAGCGCTGCCGGAGGTGGCCTGTGGCGCCAGAACGGCCGCCGGCGTCGAGCCCCTCCCTCTACTCCACGGGCGGCGTCGGGAAGGAGAAGAAGGTCCCGACCCCTCCCTGCCAGCTGGCCGGTGGGCCTCGCGGTCCCACCCGTCAGCCGCACACCCCGCTGACCCCACCACCGCTGAGGTGGATAAGTGGAAGCGGTATCCCAGAAATACGTTTTCTTGCGATGAAAGCGTACTCTGGTGTTCTGCGGTCAGAGATACGCTTTCACTTCACTAAAAGCGTATTCCCTGGATTGCGCGTTCTGTTTTTCCAGCCGAGGGCCTGTTTGTGATGATTTCTTTACAGATAGGTCCCTGGCAGAAAAACATTCATATCTTTTTACCCATAGCTCCCAATGAGGTGAATCCAAAGCCATTTCTTCGTTTCGTCGAGCCTGTTCTGTTGGTATCATTTTCACTATGTTTTAACATTCTAAAAATGACCATTTTGCCCTTGCCGTTAACCAGCCCCTTTCGAGAGGGAAGTGTTTCCGGCAAATCTTTTTGCGGCTTCACCGCACTTCTTCCCGGTGTATTCTTCATCCCCAGGCAAGCCACAATACCCACTTGCATGATAGTCATGCAGTAGCCCTGGTTTTCAACTTGAATATTTATTAAATGATTGCTTGTTTAAAATATGGTTATCGTTGTTTTGGTAATGCTTCTGGGTTAGTGCTTACTTGCTTTCTATGTTGTTATGCACCTGGTTATCATGCCCTGCTAGTTGCTAGTATTACTTTCATATTGCCATGCTTGATAGTAGTACATGTTGGGTTGGTCATGTTCTTCGGTGCATGACTAACGTCGGTTATCGAGTACTATTAATATTCGTTGTTCCTTTGTTGTTAGTTGGTTAAGTGTTACTCGGTAATGTTATTGATGAGTTCTTGCATGGTATTTATGGTTGATGCTAGTGGTCATGTTATACTATGAGTAGTGTTGCACTTGTAATATTTATGCTCGTCATTATGCCATGTTCAGTTGGAGATTATTCATAGTTGATATAGTGGATAGTTATGTTGCATCCCGTGCTTATGTTGATATCATGCTCATGCTTTGTATATGCATCATGTTATTTTATCATGGCTCAGCATATTGCATTCAAGTTTAACCGGATTAAAATGAACTTGAACAACTGTTGGCTGACTCATGGTGCCACCCTATCAAAACTGACCAGTGCAACCACGCTTACCTTTATGGGAAGGTCCTAACTGGGTCTATTGTCGTGCCTCTCGCTGGTGCCTCCAACGAGGGAAGGTTATGGGCGCGCGCTACCCTGATCAGGTAGGCGGACATAACCTTGTGTGCCCGTTGTTGTTATTATGGATCCGGTCCCCGTGAGGGACGGTTTGGCCACGACGGTGGTCGTTGTGTCTTTGGTAGACACGGGGCCACCCAGGACTGGCCCAGTTGGGAGTGGGTCGGAGTGGCCGGGAGAGTGTCATGGCAGTAGATCGGTTTTGTCGGAACGCTGTTGGTCCACCCGAATGGGAGTGCGAGGCCATGGGTTCCGTAGTGTGGGTACAGTGTACTAACCTCTACAGAGTGTGTATTAAATCTATCGATAGCTGTGCCCGCGGATAAGGGCCCAGTTCGTAGTCGATCACACCGTGAGTCAACAGTATTAATAATAACTTGATTAATGACAACCCCGGTTCGATGATGAGATAAGTTGGTTGTGATCGCCGGAAAGATCACCATTTGAGACCAAGTGTTGGTCATGGTTGTGATCGCCGGAATGATCACCGTGGTATCGAGGATACCGAGTTGTTGGATATTCGTGATGTTGTGCGAGAATCATGGGTAAAGATCAAGCTCCTTGTGGTCATTTAATGACTACGGTATTGTTTATACCAAGCCTGATTTGATCCTGAGATGATCGTGTGATGTCCGAGGTTGGTAAGTGATGCATGTGATGGTTACGTAGTAACCCGAGCAGAATAAATAGTAAATATAGTGTCATCATGTTGCATGCTAGTATCGTCAGATTCATATGTTCATGCCATGCTCATGTTGTTCTAGCTGTATCATGTTCAGGTTGTTCATGTCATGTTGTCATGAGGATCTCATGTTAATTCCTGCTTAACCTGTAAATGTCATGCTGATGTTTGTCTTGAATGCTTCTGGTTATTGTGAGCTTGCAAGTACATTCAATGTACTGACCTGGCGTGTCATGCCAGTTTGCAGGTCGTGCCTGGATTGCTTGCTTGTTTTGTGTTGTTCCTGTGTTTGCGAGCTAGGATAAGCGTTCCAGCCAGAGTCCCTGCGGAGTGGAGTTCACCACCGTCGTCGTTGTTCCGCTGCCAGTAGTTTTTCCGCTGCTTCGAGTTGTTCTGCTGCTTGCATAGAGCAACTGAGGATGGCGTAGTGTCTCCGTGCTGATGTTATTCATTTTAATATCGGAGACCTTGTATTCATATCCGTGTAATAATAGAAAGCTGGTTTGTTCTATGCTAGGCAGTGCCGTATTCCAGAAGACTTCTCCTCGATCTCTGGGCTGGAATACGGGGCGTTCCGGTTTTCTCTGAGTCGGGGTGCCACAGATAGATTTTATTTCCTTGTTGCGATCCGTGTATAATTCTCCTCATGCTTATAATCAGAATAAAGCTTTCACTAAACATATCGTTGATGCTTTAACGCAATCCTATGAAGAAAAACTTGAGCTAGAAGTTTCTATACCTATAAAACTTTATGATGAGTGGGAACCTTACTAGTAAAGTTAAGATTGAAGATTATGAATGCTATGATTTGTGTGATTTGGGTGCTAGTGTTTCCACGATTCCAAAAACTTTGTGTGGTGTGTTAGGTTTCCGTGAATTTGATGATTGTTCTTTAAATTTGCATCTTGCAGATTCCACCATTAAGAAACCTATGGGAAGGATTAAGGATGTTCTTATTGTTGCAAATAGGAATTATGTGCCCGTAGATTTCATTGTTCTTGATATAGATTGCAATCCTACATGTCCTATTATTCTTGGTAGACCTTTTCTTAGAACGATTGGTGCAATTATTGACATGAAAGAAGGAAATATTAGATTCCAATTTCCGTTAAGGAAAGGCATGGAACACTTTCCTAGAAAGAAAATCAAATTGCCTTATGAATCAATTATGAGAGCCACTTATAGATTGCATACCAAAGATGACAATACTTAGATCTATTCTTGCTTTATGCCTAGCTAGGGGCGTTAAACGATAGCGCTTGTTGGGAGGCAACCCAATTTTATTTTTGTTCTTTGCTTTTTGTTCCTGTTTAGTAATAAATAATTCATCTAGTCTCTGTTTAGATGTGGTTTTATGTTTTAATTAGTGTTTGTGCCAAGTAGAACCTTTGGGAAGACATGGGTGAAGTCTTTGCAATCTTGCTGTAAAAAACAGAAACTTTTGCCCTCACGAGATTAGATGCCATTTTTTACTGGAGAATGATTTTAGGTTGATTCTTTTTGCAGATGATTAATATACAAATTCCTCACGTCCACCAATTTATTTCAGAATTGTTGGAGTTCCAGAAGTATTCGTTTGATACAAATTGCTACAGACTGTTCTGTTTTGACAGATTCTGTTTTTCGTGTGTTGTTTGCTTATTTTAATGAATCTATGAGTAGTATCGGGGGGTATGAACCATAGAGAAGTTGGAATACAGTAGGTTTAACACCAATACAAATAAAGAATGATTTCATTACAGTACCTTAAAGTGTTGGTTTGTTTTCTTATACTAACGGAGCTCATGAGATTTTCTGTTAAGTTTTGTGTTGTGAAGTTTTCAAGTTTTTGGGTAAAGATTTGATGGATTTTGGAATAAGGAGTGGAAAGAGCCTAAGCTTGGGGATGCCCAAGGAACCCCAAGGTAAAATTCAAGGACAACCAAAATCCTAAGCTTGGGGATGCCCCGGAAGGCATCCCTTCTTTCGTCTTCGTCTATCGGTAACTTTACTTGAGGCTATATTTTTATTCACCACATGATATGTGTTTTGCTTGGAGCGTCTTGTATGATTTGAGTCTTTGCTTTTTAGTTTACCACAATCATCCTTGCTGCACACACCTTTTGGAGAGACACGCATGAATCAGAATTTATTAGAATACTCTCTATGTGCTTCACTTATATCTTTTGAGCTAGATAATTTTGCTCTAGTACTTCACTTATATCTTTTTAGAGAACGGTGGTGGTTTTATTTTATAGAAATTATTGATCTCTCATGCTTCACTTATATTATTTTGAGAGTCTTTTAGAACAGCATGGTAATTTGCTATGGCTATAAAATTAGTCATAATATGATGAGCATCCAAGATGGGTGTAATAAAAACTATCATATAAAGTGCATTGAATACTATGAGAAGTTTGATTCCTTATGATTGTTTTGAGATATGAAGATGGTGATATTAGAGTCATGCTAGTTGAGTAGTTGTGAATTTGAAAGATACTTGTGTTAAAGTTTGTGATTCCCGTAGCATGCACGTATGGTGAACCATTATGTGATGAAGTCGGAGCATGATTTATTTATTGATTGTCTTCCTTATGAGTGGCGGTTAGGGACGAGCGATGGTCTTTTCCTACCAATCTATCCTCCTACGAGCATGCGCGTAGTACTTTTTTCGATAAATAATATATTTTTGCAATAAGTATGTGAGTTCTTTATGACTAATGTTGAGTTCATGGATTATACGCACTCTCACCCTTCCACCATTGCTAGCCTCTCTACTACCGCGGACCTTTCGCCGGTATCATACACCCACCATATACATTCCTCAAAACAGCCACCATACCTACCTATTATGGCATTTCCATAGCCATTCTGAGATATATCTCCATGCAACTTTCCACTGTTCCGTTTATTATGACACGCTCCATCATTGCCATATTGCTTTGCATGATCATGTAGTTGACATAGTATTTGTGGCAAAGCCACCATTCATGATTTTCATACATGTCACTCTTGATTCATTGCACATCCCGGTACACCGTCGGAGGAATTCACATAGTCATGTTTTGTTCTAAGTATTGAGTTGTAAGTAAATAAAAGTGTGATGATCATCATTATTAGAGCATTTTCCCAGTGAGGAAAGGATGATGTAGACTATGATTCCCCCACAAGTCGGGTTGAGACTCCGGACGAAAAAAAAGAGGCCATAAAAAAAGAAAGAGAAAGGCCCAAATAAAAAAAATAAGAGAAAAAGAGAGAAGGGACAATGCTACTATCCTTTTACCACACTTGTGCTTCAAAGTAGCACCATGATCTTCATGATAGAGAGTCTCCTATGTTGTCACTTTTATACTAGTGGGAATTTTACATTATAGAACTTGGCTTGTATATTCCAATGATGGGCTTCCTCAAATTGCCCTAGGTCTTCGTGAGCAAGCAAGTTGGATGCACACCCACTTAGTTTCTTTTGTCGAGCTTTCATACACTTATAGCTCTAGTGCATCCATTGCATGGCAATCCCTACTCACTCACATTGATATATATTGATGGGAATCTCCATAGCCCGTTGATACGCCTAGTTGATGTGAGACAATCTTCTCCTTTTTGTCTTCTCCACAACCACCATTGTATTCCACCTATAGTGCTATGTCCATGACTCACGCTCATGTTTTGCGAGAAGATTGAAAAAGTTTGAGAACATCAAAAGTATGAAACAATTGCTTGGCTTGTCATCGGGGTTGTGCATGATTTAAATATTTTGTGTCATGAAGATAGAGCATAGCCAGACTATATGATTTTGTAGGGATAACTTTCTTTGGCCATGTTATTTTGAGAAGACATGATTGCTTTATTAGTATGCTTGAAGTATTATTGTTTTTATGTCAATATTAAACTTTTGTCTTGAATCTTATGGATCTAAACATTCATGCCACAATAAACAGAATTACATTGAAAATTATGTTAGGTAGCATTCCACATCAAAAATTCTGTTTTTATCATTTACCTACTCGAGGACGAGCAGGAATTAAGCTTGGGGATGCTTGATACGTCTCCAACGTATCTATAATTTTTTATTGTTCCATGCTATTATATTATCTGTTTTGGATGTTTAATGGGCTTTAATATGCTCTTTTATATTATTTTTGGGACTAACCTATTAACCGAAGGCCCAGTGCCAGTTTCTATTTTTTGCCTATTTCAGTGTTTTGCAGAAAAGGAATACCAAACGGAATCCGAATGGAATGAAACCTTCGCGATGATCTTTCTTCGAACAAACGCAATCCAGAAGACTTGGAGTTGAAGTCTGGAACTCCGCGAGGCGGCCACGAGGTAGGAGGGCGCGCCCAGGGGGGTAGGCGCGCCCCCAACCCTCATGGGCCCCACGGAGCTCCACCGACGTACTTCTTTCGCCTATATATACTCTTATACCCCAAAAACATCAGGGGGGGGGCCACGGAACCACTTTCCCACCGCCGCAACCTTCTGTACCACCGAGGATAAAAAGATGGGGTTTATATCATATTGCTTGAGTTTATCCCTCTACATCATGTCATCTTGCTTAATGCGTTACTCTATTCTTATGAACTTAATACTCTAGATGCATGCTGGATAGCGGTCGATGTGTGAAGTAATAGTAGTAGATGCAGAATCGTTTCGGTCTACTTGACACGGACGTGATGCCTATATTCATGATCATTGCCTAGATATTCTCATAACTATGCGCTTTTCTATCAATTGCTCGGCAGTAATTTGTTCACCCACCGTAATATATGCTATCTTGAGAGAAGCCACTAGTGAAACCTATGGCCCCCGGGTCTCTTTCTTATTATATTGCATCTATTTTATTTACATCACATCTCATTTTATTATTTTGCAATCTTTACTTTTCAATCT
The DNA here is from genome assembly GCF_018294505.1 of Triticum aestivum. Taxonomy (NCBI): domain Eukaryota; kingdom Viridiplantae; phylum Streptophyta; class Magnoliopsida; order Poales; family Poaceae; genus Triticum; species Triticum aestivum. Next base: position 582,984,621 of record NC_057799.1, on the reverse strand, counting down.
ATACAACAAAAATACCAAAAATATTTATCTTACTATCTTTATTAGATCTCACTTTTGCGAGTGGCCGTGAAGGGATTGACAACCCCTTTATCGCGTTGGTTGCAAAGTTCTTAATTGTTTGTGCAGATACTAGGTGACTTGCGTGTTATCTCCTACTGGATTGATACCTTGGTTCTCAAAAACTGAGGGAAATACTTACGCTACTTTGCTGCATCACCCTTTCCTCTTCAAGGGAAAACCAACGCATGCTCAAGAGGTAGCAATGTCATAATCCAGTCCACCCAACGATGAGAGAAACCCAATTTCTGCATCATTTGCTTCAAGAAAACCCAATCAACTTTGTCATACGCCTTTGATAAGTCGAGCTTATAGGCACAAAAACTTCTGGTAGGATCTTTCTCTTGCTTTATATGATGGATGCACTCGAAAGCAATGAGTGCATTATCCGTAATCATCCTTCTGGGGATGAAAGCACTTTGCTCCGACGATATAATATCATCTAGAATTGGTCGCAGCCGGTTCACCAAACACTTTGATATGATCTTATAGATTACATTACATAAACTAATAGGCCTAAAATCGGTCAACTTTGAAGGATTAGGAACTTTTGGGATAAGAACGATTGAGGTTGGGTTAACCCCTTCCAGCATCACACATGAGTTGAAAAATTCCTTCACTGACGAGATTACACTCTCCCGCAACGTACGCCAGTTGCGCTAAAAAAACGTGCAGGAAATCCATCCGGACCCGGGGCCTTCAACGGTCCAATCTGAAAGAGGGCATCCGCAATTTCCTCATCACTGAAAGGAGCACATAGCTTAGCATTATCATCATCCGTTATCAATGCATCAAACAGACTCAAAACCGGAGTGTGGATGAGGTTCGGATCAGCCGTGTACATTCCTTGGAAGTACTAATTAGCCATCTTTCTCATTGTCGCCTTGTCTGAATGGGCAACCCCACTATCATCAACAAGTTCACGGATTTTATTCTTGCGAGCTCTCCAAACTGCCTTACTCTGAAAGTATTTCGTGTTCCTGTCCCCCTCTTTCAGCCAATTTATTCTCGACCTTTGGAGCCATAGCATCTCTTCCTGATAGGGGCGGAGCCAGCGTTGAGCCGTTGGGTTCAGCTGAACCCAACGATTTCCCCGTAGCCCTACGTGCGTACGAGTATTTCTTTGATATGAACCCAACAGAAAATCGTCGCTGAACCCATCAAACCAGGATCACACGTACAGAAAAAGGAAGGAAATAAAAACAGGATCCCACCACCCACCCACGTACTAGCCAATCGAAAGCCCGAAAGCCCAAGTAGAGTGCCTAGGTCTGTTCGTTCGCCAATTCCCTGTACGAATACTCGGCAGCCGCCTCTCATCTTTCCTGATCGCTCAATGACTTCCCAAAATAACTCAACAATCTCGTCTCTCTTGCTCGGCGTTCCGTCGTGGATTGGTCGCCAGATGCCAGCTATTGAGCGACAGGCCAAGAACTAATCCAAATTCGTGGTAATGAATCACAATCTCCACATCTCCTCTCTAGTCTCGTATGGCACTATAATATTGATTTTTGCCCTAGTTTTCTAATTGCTTATCCCTTATACGTTCATTCATCTATACTGTGGAACGATATTTCTCAACTAAAAATCAATTTCCAGATATAGATAACGATACAGACACATCAAGTCCAGTTGTTAGACTCAGGCAAAGTGCATCAGATACTGATGTTGCAAGCAATCCGGCTGATCAAAAAATTCTAAGAACCAATATGAGACTAGGCGAACATATCTAACCATAAGACATTACGGGATACCACTTGTGATTATTCCTAGAGCTTCATTGGAGTTGGAGATGCTTCACCAAGATTTAATCTGGAATGATTTTATGAATATGGTTGTTGACTTAGTATAGTGACAAGATGCGTACGACCTTTTGTTATTGCTGCTATGTTTTTAGGGATAACAATAAGGACAAGACTGAGAGTGAGTCATTAGAAATTAATGGTCATTTTCTTCAATGCTTACAGGAAGATGAGAAGCTTTATCTGAAGCTATAAAGTCGTTTGGTCCTGAACTGGCTATAACATGTAACATGTATGTCGTGCACTCTTTGGTATTTATGTAATATGATATATGATAAGTGATATCATATTTCCAGACATTAAGTTATTTTTAATGTTATAATCTTTGTTGTAAGATGATGTGAAGTTAAATTTTACACTTAACAAAGTGGTAGAGTCTCTCCACTATGGCCTGGAGATCCTGAGTTCCAACCAGCTTCCTTGCAGAATTATTATGCTGGGGTAGCCTATCTTGCGTGGGTGTTTTCAACACTGGATACAACTGTTTTTACTTAATTAATTTATATCAAATCTTCACAGCAAAGTCAACAAATGAACCCAATGGCTAAATTTTCTGGCTCCGCCCCTGCTTCCTGATATAGTAACTCGTTTATTCTATTAGTTACTCGCCATATATCCTGACGATCAGCGTTCATATTCATCAATTCCTCGAGTTGTGACCTGGACTTGGCAAGCTCACGGGTGATATTACCAAACTTCTTCCTACTCCATATGCCTAAAGTAGACATGGTGTTCTTCAGGGCTGACTTTAGCTGTTCAAGGTTCCCAATTGATCCCGCCGACTCCCCTGCTTGCTGCACCAACTCGGGTAGCTCACCACTTCGCTCCCAGAAAATCTCGTATTGGCGTCGGCGTCCTGCACTCGGTCCAGGGTCCGGAGCACCCTTAAGAATAAGAACCACGCGATCAGAACAGGGTGACACCACATGGGACACCGAGGAGAAAGCGAACATATTATGCCATGAAGGAAATATGCCCTAGAGGCAATAATAAAGTTGTTATTTATATTTCCTTATATCATGATAAATGTTTATTATTCATGCTAGAATTGTATTAACCGGAAACTTAGTACATGCATGTGTGAATACATAGACAAACAGAGTGTCACTAGTATGCCTCTACTTGACTAGTCCGTTAATCAAAGATGGTTAAGTTTCCTAGCCATAGACATGAGTTGTCATTTGATGAACCGGATCACATCATTAGAGAATGATGTGAGTGACAAGACCCATCCGTTAGTTTAGCACTATGATCATTTAGTTTGTTGCTATTGCTTTCTTCATGACTTATACATGTTCCTATGACTATGAGATTATGCAACTCCCGAATATCGGAGGAACACTTAGTGTGCTATCAAACGTCACAACGTAACTGGGTGATTATAAAGATGCTCTATAGGTGTCTCGCCGATGGTGTTTGTTGAGTTGGCATAGATCGAGATTAGGATTTGTCACTCCGATTGCCGGAGAGGTATCTCTGGGCCCTCTCGGTAATGCACATGACTATAAGCCTTGCAAGCAATGTGACTAATGAGTTAGTTATGGGATGATGCATTACAGAACGAGTAAAGAGACTTGCCGGTAACGAGATTGAACTAGGTATGGTGATACCGACGATCGAATCTCGGGCAAGTAACATACCGATGACAAAGGGAACAACGTATGTTGTTGTGCGGTTTGACCGATAAAGATCTTCGTAGAATATGTAGGAACCAATGTGAGCATCCAGGTTCCGCTATTGGTTATTGACCGGAGATGAGTCTCGGTCATGTCTACATAGTTCTCGAACCCGTAGGGCGCGCACGCTTAACGTTCGATGACGATTGGTATTATGAGTTTATGTGATTTGATGTACCGAAGGTTGTTCGGAGTCCCGGATGTGATCACGGACATGACGAGGAGTCTCGAAATGGCCGACACATGAAGATTGATATATTGGAAGGTTATGTTTGGACACCGGAAAGGTTTCGGACTAGTTCAGGCATTTTCCGGAGTACCGGGGGGGGTGTTACCGGAACCCCCCGGGGGCTTAATGGGCCTACATGGGCTTTAGTGGAAGAGAGAGGAGGCGGCCAAGAGGTGGGGCGCGCCCCCAAGCCCAATCCGAATTGGGGAGGGGGCCGGCCCCCCTTTCCTTCTTTCCCTCTTCCCCTTCCTTCCCCCTCCTATTTGGACTAGGAAAGGGGGGAAACCTACTCCTAGTAGGAGTAGGAATCCCCCCTTGGGGGCGCACCATGAGGCCGGCCGGCCCCCTCCTCTCCTCCTTTATATACGGGGGAGGGGGCACCCCATAGACACACAAGTTGATTTTAGCCGTGTGCGGTGCCCCCCTCCACAGATTGCTGTCCACACTAGTAAAGCCTTTGAGGCCATTGCTGTCCACACTAGTAAAGCCTTTGAGGCCCAGCCGGCCTCTCAACCTTCTCATTTTCTCTTCTTTTTGTCTTGTCTCACACAAAAACACCATCCTGGGGGAATGCGGCTGCACTAGCGTCGCTAGCTCGCGAACTGTCCGGGAATTCCCCCCTCCCAGCAGTTCCAACTCATGAGATCCATTAATTCCGGCGGCACTCCTCAGGGGAGCCCGCCAAAGATGAAACGTTCTTCTGCACATTGGTAACAGCCACGGTCTTATTTGAGTTATCTGACTCCGATCTCTTCAAATCTTGCTTTGGCGGCGGACTTACTGGAACAGTCCCCGGCCCTGGCAAAGTCAAAACATTCTTAGGAAGAGCTTGCCCTGAGGGACTTGCATCCACTCCCCTCTTTCTGTTCAGGTCCCCGTACTGAGGCTCATTCACAACCCGTTTATCTAAATCCATAGCAGCAGCTTGAGAAGTTGCTTTTGCGGGGTTCTCAACAGCCTCCTGGGTTCGACCCCCTCCTCTATTTCCTCCCCTCATACTCCAAGCTGCTCTCAGCTCTGTGAAAATCAATGCTTTTGGGTCATGAACACCGTCCCCATGCTCGGTATATAAGTGACCAATCATACCACAAACAGCACACCAATTCGGAAGGCGTTCATACTTAACCTTGAAAATCTGCCTTTTCTGCTTTTTTCACGATGGAGACATGGTTTTTGAGAGGCTTCCTCACATCCAGGGTAACCCTAGCCCTATAGAAATTCCCAGCAAAGTCACCGGGGTCATCTTCATTCTCACATAGAGCCCCCACCTTTGCAGCCAAAGGTTTTACCAAAGGTCCATACCCATCTGGCAGATCATGTATCTGGATCCAGATTTTGAAGCAGTTCAAATCAATCAGAGAATGTTTTTGTTGCTGGCAGAACACAATAATTTTGAACGAAAGTTTATGAATCTGCCACAAATATGTACAGGTTTTCACATAATTTTCTTGATTTTATTTTAAAACTTGGAAATATCTTTTTTGAACTTGAAAAAAAAGGGCTCCAATGAGCCTGTCCGCCAAAACTTCGCTCTCAGCCGAAGTAGTACACCGCATGTCGAATGCGTATCACGCTTTCCACAGTGGAAAGCGTATTCCTTCCTGAACAGCAATCTTGTCCCCAACGAAACCTACTTTACGCCTTCGCTGCCAATCTTGGCCCCAACGAAACCTACCAGTAGTAGAAAACCCACAAAACCCCAGGAGCCAACTGCAAGAGAGGGGGGCAGCAGCAACCAGCGGCGGCCGCAGCCGCAGGAACCACCAGCCAGACGCCGGCGGCATGGCTCGGAGCGGCAGCGGCGCCAGCCCGTGCGACCTGGACAAGGAGTTCGCCCCCCAGATCGCCCAGCTCCTCGCCGCCCCTTCTCTCCAGTCCGCCCAGGTACTCTCCCCTCCCTTCCCCTCCGCCCCTTCTCCCCGTTCTCGGTCCGGTGCGTTTGGCTGCCTGAGGATTTGTTAATTGTGCCTAGTTGTGTTGCGGCGTATGAATTTTCGGTGGAAAAGCTCGGATTGGGCTCTTCCGTGGTGCCAATGTCGGGAATTTCGGTCAGGGAGCGCTGTTTGGGTGATGATGTTTGCGGTTTCTGGTTTTATCCAGTCCTGCTAACATAGGAGGATCTTACTTTTTCGTAGAGACATGAGGGCCGAAATGTGTGGTTCTCAATTAGTCTGCAACATTAACCGAGGTGTGAATTTAAGATCCAAGGTGCCTCTTTTTTTAGCATTCCAGTAATTACCGTGCGTAATTAATTCAGTTCATTCTGATGTTAAGATTATGATAGAATGGAACTATCTTAAATGTGTGATTCGTGGTTTTGTTCAATCTTACTTATATAGGAGTATCTTAATGTTTCAGAGGAACATGAGATTCCAAATGTGTGCTTCTTGATTAGTTTGCAAGATTAGCCCTATGCTTTAAGTATTTTCTACACCGAGGTGCAAATTTAAGATCTAAGGTGCCTCTTTTTTTTAGCATTCCAGTAGTTGTTAGTGTGTGTAATCAATTCAGTTCAGTGTGATGTTAATATTACGATGGGATCGAAATAATCTTAGGTGCTCCTTGCCATGTGGCAATTACAAATTATAAGCTGGTGGGTTAGTCGTTGAGGCCAACAAAGTTGCAGAAGCAAATCTTATGCTATGTTTTTATGGGTGTGGATTTTATGTTTATTTTTCAGCTCCCCCTGTCATTTAAATGAAATATTGCTGATGGTTTTTGGCTCACATACGACAACATAACTATGTTCTCATTTTTCAGGAATACTATGAGGAGCTCATACAGTCCAAGAAACATGACGGCATAAGAGTCAACTACAAAGGCGATCATGGGAAAGGTACCGCTGCTGAATGAATACTCCCCGTGTGGCCTACGGGCTAGCAATCCTGCAAACATGGTGCTTGTGTACTGCTAAGATGCATTAACCGACGGGTTCTTGCAGGTGTTTGTGCAAACAAGGATTTTGCTGAAGGAGACCTTATTCTGAAGGATCAAATATTGGTTGGTGCACAGCACAGTCTTAACAAGGTGCGCTTGCTATTGAGATTGATCCAGTGACACTCTTTGTTCATTTTTTATGCGAACTGTCCCTCCTTGAAGTGTTACATCCATTTTATGTGTTCTGTTGCAGATTGACTGCGTCGTGTGTAGTTATTGCTTCCGCTTCATTGGTTCTGTAGAGTTCCAGATTGGACATAGACTGTATTTTCAAAGCATTGCTTCAAGCATTGGCTGCAGCAGTGAGAGGCACTGTCATGGAAGTGATGTGGGATCAAGCACTTGCTCTTCTGGTGTAACAAAGGAAAAGAGTACTACTTTGCCAGAAGAGGTCATAGAATCACTTATAACTGGCGACGTGTCACTGCCTTTCTCAGACCACTTCCCTTTACCAGAAATTATTGCCTGTCAAGGATGTGAGGAAGAGCGCTACTGCAGGTTTGATTTCATAATAGCTGTGCAATTTCACCTTTCTTTTTTTAGGCATACATCTTTTGACTATTAAGTGCTTGGTATCCAATTTCTCATCATACTTTCTAACTGTCGATCATGTTAAAATTTGAACCTGATTGCATCATGTATAGGAGTAACTTGCATCTATAGACCATATTACTCTGTTTTCATTGTTCATTGAGCAACTTATTACAAGAAAGCATTTAAATCGTTATTGTTTTTAGATGTTTGAGAAAACGTTAATTTGTTCATTTCTGTGTAGCCAATCATGTGCAGACTCTGACTGGGAATCCTACCATTCTTTGCTCTGTGCTGGCCCCAACACTGAACCACCCCGAAGATCTGCTCTTCACAAATTTGTAGAGCATGCTAATGGTAAGCCTGCAGTACCCCTTGAATCTGTATCATCATAGTGGTATGTTCATTATTCATTGCATCTATGCTATATCAATTCATTCATGATCAATGATGGTTGCGATTGAGGCCCTGAAGCTGTTATCTGATAATACGCACTCTTTATTTTCAGAAACCAATGATATTTTCTTGGTTGCCGCCAAGGTATGTGATAGAAAATCTTTAATATGTTTGGAAACTTTTATTTTCTTATTTTGGTGACATAAATGTTCATTTTGACTTCTTGGTTGTCAAATTAAGCACCAAAATTTGACAGAAATGACCATGTTACTTTCTCAGTTTCTAACATTCTTGGGGAGCTATTTTGTTATGCATTGGAAGACCAGCATCTATTGCAAAGCTTTTGACGTCAAATTTGAGTTGATATAAATGCCATTAGTGTTTGTCTAAAAAAATATTCAAACTGCAATTTTCTCATATTTAGAACCTTATCGCACAAGGCAGTGACTAGCTACATCAATTGTACCAGATAGAACAAACAGAAGAATAACTGCACTCCCTTGTGTACCAACTGCAACTCATCTAAGGTTTCCTGATTATGTGCCAGGCTATCACTTTCACCATGTTGAGGTACAAGAAACTCAAAAGACAGAACGACTTCCAAAACAAATCAGCTGAATCAAACTTTTCTTTGCTTATGGAAGCCTGGAAACCACTTTCCATGGGCTTCAAAAAGAGGTAAGGGACTTCAAAGTAATTACTTCTCTTCTGATAACCACTTGGTTTTTTTACGGGATGATCAGTTGTTCTTAGTGGGACTAATTAGCGGTTTTGTCTAATTGTGCAACTAATGTTAAGCATGACTTCTGAAGGTTCTTTTCTCACGGTGTTAGCAACAATTTGATGGTAACAGTATTTGTAACAATCAATAAGATAAGATACCTATGGCCGGATGTGTCATTTTTTTCTCCTTTGTTTTGGGTTACACTGGGATACCTATGGTTAGATGTGTCATTTCTTCTTCCTTGTTTTGGGTGCACTGGTATATATGTTTTGAGCTCCATAGAACTACCGAATTAATGCTACTTTATAACTACCCTGAGTTTGTGCAAAAATATCTTGTGATTGCAGATGGTGGGATTATGTTGCTTTGCCTGAGGATGTTGATGCTTCCGATGAAGATTCATTTAGGCAGGAAATAAGGGATCTAGCATTTACGGTAACTATGTCGACATATTACTTGAAAAACTGTACATTGATGACACGCAATAAGTGGACAAATTTATATTGAAAGATTCCATGTTTTACTCACAAGATCTTATTTCAGCCAGTGGTAGGCTGATAACGGCTTCTGTATTTTGCAGTCACTACAGCTTCTCAAGGATGCGATCTTCGATGCTGAGTGTGCACCATGTATCCTTTTCGGCAGTCACAAGACTTGGTTCAAACTTTCATACCATGAGTAATTATCGTTATCATTCGAGTTACCTTAACTTTGCTCTAGTGTTTTCCCTTGAGGTGTATGGCCATATAATTGGCATGTTTGAGCTGAACAATCTGTAAGTAAATATATTTTCGCTATTTCATTTTGATGAATGTATATACTCTGCCATCGTTTTTCTCCCTGCCTGAAGCAAATGCAGGTGCTGCATTTGACCTAAATAGTTGCTCCTCCAGTCATACCTCCACCTTTTTCATTCCAGTGATTTGGTCGTTGCATCGCCTGTTGAAGACTATTTCATACACCTTGATGATCTTCCAGATGATAAGAAGGTTTTTTTGATGGTTGCCTTAATTCTTTCATGTAAGATGTTTACTCTTGCTCTTACATGGCTTTCTTAACCTGAAATGCAATGTACCCCAGGAGGAAGCTGAAAAGGCGACAGCGCCATTGCTAGATGCTTTAGATGATGACTATGCAGTTCCTTGTGATGGTATGTGCGACTTCTTCCTCTCAAGTTATTCCTTTCAGAGTACTGCTATGTGCCTTTTTCTATCTGTCCAACACTAAGAAAAAGTGGTTTCCTTGTGAATTTTTTGCTGTCAGGGACGGCGTTCTTTCCTCTGCAAAGCTGTATGAATCACTCATGCTGTCCAAATGCTAAAGCATTTAAAAGGGATGAGGTGATGTATATTTTACCCTTCAGCTGATTCACCCATTTTCCTACAAAACTGCCAGTCAGCAATGCTGATAAGTAGCTGTTGAGCTACCGCCGCAGGATAATGACGGCCACGCAGTGATAATCGCTCTGGGGCCTATCAGCAAGGACGAAGAGGTAATGTCATTTCTAGTCCTGGTGATAATCGTTCAACGAGAGAAAAATCATATCTCTGGCCAAACTGCTGTTCCACCTGCTGACGTTCTGTTGCACCGCTGCAGATCACCATCTCCTACATCGACGAAGAACTTCCCTACGAGGAGCGGCAGGCGGAGCTCGCGGACTACGGGTTCACGTGTACCTGCTCCAAGTGCCAGGAGGAAAAGCCCAACTGAGAAGCAAGGCGGGCTGGACTTGCTGCAAATTTTGGTCGTTGTTAGTCGTCGGCGGGCATTGTGCTTGTAGTTTATGCTACTGGGTACTTTTGACAAGTTCAAAATGTAAGGGTAAGATTATGCAGAAAGGATGAGGCTGTGACATTCTGATTTCAGTGGGCACTGGATTAGTTATGCTCTGTCCATGTCTGAAACTTCTACTGAAACTGTCAGAATATCTTACCTGCAGCTCTTGGCACTTGAGATTTTGGTAACAAAGACTCTGAACACTCGCGTACTCTAGCAGATACGAAACCGAGTTTGTGAATAGTTTAAGTTGTTTCTGTTTTCAAATACGTATGTCGTTGCAACATGCTGATAGCCGTCTGCGGTTAAGCACGGCTTCGCTAGTATGGAGAATATCTAAGATGGAGATACTCAAGAGTTTGAGCGGTTGCTGGTTTCTTCTTCTGAAATTGCTGTAATCTGCAATCCAGATTTCAGATTCTGAAATTGCTGTAATCTGCACCTACGTTCCTCGTCCAACGTCGGGTTCCAGCACCAGCGGTTTTTTGACCTGCTGCTACATACTCCGCGTCATTTTGAGAAGTTCGCTGTCTACATGCTGAATGCCCCCTCGAGCAGACACTTGCAGTTTGCAGGCTCCCTTCAATCCTGGTATATCAACATCATATCTTAAAATTCACTAAGCTCCCAAGAACTGGAGCTCTCTCAGTCAATTAATTCCGGGTGATGGATTCTCGGTTTGGCTCCTGATTTTTTTTTTCCTTGGACGTGGAAAAACGCTCTCCATTAACGAACTGGTGCAGCAGAATTGCTAGCAACCAAACCTGAAACAAAGTAGGCATATGCTTCATCCAAATAGTGGAGGGCACAGTTGCATGATAACCAAACTGCAGCAAAGAGTGTGCGACGGAAATACATGCCCCACAGTAGAAGCTGCAGAGCTAACTGCACCATCAATCGCAGCAAGGCCTCCGCTTGCAGTGACTTCCCCGCTCCAGCTGCAATGAACTCGCCCTTATTTGAGCAAGACATCAATGTGGGAACCGAGTTTCTAGTTCTTTGTTTTCACCGGCTTTTGCTCGGTTCCTGTTGCTTTTTATTCTCCCCTTTTTTTTCGTTTATTTATTTATTTTTCCTTTTAAATTCTTATATGTTTTTTTTCTTCAAATTTATGAACTTTTTTTTTTCAATTTTATGAACTTTTTTGAAAATCGCGAAAAAAAATCATATTCGTGATTTTATTAAATTTTGTGTACTTTTTTTAATTACTGAAAAAAAACTCAAATCCATGATTTTTCCCAAATTTGTGAATTTTTGAACCTTTTTTCAAATTCATAAATTTTTTTGAAATCGTAAAATTTTCCAAATGCGCAGACTTTTTTCAATTACATGAACTTTTTCTGGAAAAATAAACGATAAAATGGTCAACTTGTCCAACCAAGCGAGCGAACGGGACAACCGAGCGAGTGACCCCAGGAATTCGCGTGTGTTGGGCCGGCCCACGCGTATGCTGGGTAACTTGCCGGCAAAACCGGCGGCAGAAGACTCGGGAGACTTGTCCCATGTCCCATTTCAAAATCAAAATTCAAAATTCGAATGACCAACGGCAGCCGGCAGCCCGGCACCATATATATAAACCCCTCTCTATCCCTAACCCAATTCTCCATCCACCATCTGATTCTGCCCCCTTCCTTCCTTCCTTCCTTGCCAAATCCCCAATCCAACAAAAGAGTTCGCACCGCCGGCGGAGAGAGCCATGAGGAGCGGCGGCGACGTCAAATCCTTCTTCCGGCAGCAGAAGGCCCACTCCGGCGCGGCGGCGGCCACCAAACCCGCCGGCGGCGTCTCCAAGAAGCAGGCGGCGCACCACCACCAGAAGCAGGCGTCGGCGGCGCATCTCCTCCACCCGGCACGAGGTATGCCGCCGCATGCCCAAATCCCACGATCCCCGCGGATTGACTGATCGATCGATCTGGTATTCTCTTTTTATTTGCTGCAGCTGCGGTGGATCACCGCGGCGGCGCTGACGGGACGAGCGAGGAGAAGGAGGAGGACGCGGAGAGGAAGGCCCGGGAGTTCGACACGGACGTGCGCTACGGGCCCTGCCTCGGCCTCACCCGCGCCGCCGCGCTCGGGCTCGCCTCGCCGCCGCACGCGCTCTGCTCCGACCACCAGCCGTGCCTCTGGGAGGGCCGCGTCTAGAGCGTCGCATCGCCCTGCGGCCAAAGGCCCACTGAATCGAATCGTCGATCCGCGCCACCTGCCGCTCCTCGTGGTTCTACCGACTGCTTTCTTCGTGTTGTCTTCAGTCTTCCTCTGTACGTCTTTCTGGGTCTGGATCGATGCTGCTGCTTGCGTGTGATGGATGCCTTGTGATCCGGTGCCATGCTGTATTATTTTCAGCTTAATCTTTGCTGCATCTGGTGTGCTGAGCCAATCTACATCCCATTACGATTCCATTTTAAGATAGCATACATCGCCTGCACTTCTTGACTTGTGCTCTGTCATTGACTTCATGAGCGGTTCACAAATTTTCCAATCTCAAATGCAAGCAGAGACGCAACATTTACAGCCGTCTGGACTTGATACTGAGAAAGACTCAACAGGCAACCGACCAATTCTTATTTCACAGCAATAAACAAGTTGATCACAAGTACCACCACCTGCTAATAGAAGAAGATGCTCGGAGGCCCAGCCACAGTTACTCCCAAGTAGAAGTGACATTTCAGCATTTCTCACTTAAGGCCTGTTCGGCATCCCACCGCTCCACACTCCCGCTCCGGGAGCTGGCGGAGTTGAAGTTAAAAATTACGGAGCGGGGGAACAGGCGCTCCGCAGATCCTCGAATTTCACGGAGCACGGGGTTGCCGAACAGGCCCTTAATTTACATTTTTATGATTCATACCAATAAAAAAACATATTTAGCCAGCTACAGATAGTGCATCGACAGAGCTCTCCCGCATCAACATATTTAGTCTAGCAGGCCGCCAACATATTTAGTCATCTCAAATAAAACAATGTTTACACAGGTTCTTGTTCAATGGATGATGATCACAGGACATAAAGGATGCAAATAAACAGGTTCCGGTTCAGAAAGGCAGAAAGCCATAATAAGTTTACATCTGCTACATATCATCTTGACAGTTAGTTGTCTACATATCTAATGCACAGTCGAGCAAGCAGAGACGCTTGCAGTGGCAGGCAGGCTCCCCGCAGCAACAGAACATTTGCATGCATAATATTCATATATAAGTATATGCTCAAAGATTTTCCATTTGGCAGCAATAAACAAGTTCATCATCACAAGTACCGCATGCTAACATTAGGAATCCATCCAGTTACAACCAAGTACAAGTGCCATTTTAGCATTCCTCACTTAATTAGCTTTTATGATTGAGCAGCACACAAAAAACCATGGGCATGCCAAAAGATTTGAAAGGCAACCAGGCATCTTTCATTTAGCAGGCCACCACAACCAAGCTCACACACGGTCCAACATATATTCATGCTAAATAACAAGATATAATAGATGATGGTCACAAGACATGAAAGGATAACGCACCGGTACATACCGAGTGCCATTTCACACTGAAAAACACAGACAAGTTCCGGTTCATAAAGGGAGAAAGCCAAAACAAAAGTTCACAGCTAGTAATCGCGACAAAACGTATGCACAAGATAATCGAGCAGGCGCATTGTTGGACCCTCCAGATTTAAGCACCAATTAAGCCCCTGCAGACCTGGCCATCAGCAAGTAACCTGTCAAATGACTAATACGTAAGCTTACATCACAATTACAGAGGTGATACAACTTCTATAGAAAAACAAACAAGCAATGCACTCACCACTTCAATCCGTGTGTCGGCATGCGCAAGAGCAGCTCCAGAGATCGCTAACGTTTCCTGCAACGACCTGCATGCATACAAGCGTCAAGAGTTGGACACAATGGCATAAGGAGGTAAATACTTTCAGGCTCATAAGATGAGAATTTTTTTTTGTTTATCGGTCACAGACCTAGCGATGCAGTGTTAAGGAATTCTTCGTCTTCAGGGAACAGCTGCAGATTTTTTGATTTCAGAAGGTACTCGACAGCGGCAGCGTGGAAGCCCATCAAGCTACCGATTTTAATGAGCTCCGCGAGCAAAGGGATCTGATCTGCCTTCTCGAAGAGCAGCCCCTGGGATATCTCATCCGCAAAGTTCGTCGCGAACTCCAACTTCTCCTTGTAGCCTGGTGCACGCTTGCTTTTCTGCATGTAGAGTTTTGAGCTCTCCCTCTCCCACCGGAGCTTCCGTGTGGCCTTCACATCCAAAACGGCCCCAGAGGATAGCTTCACGCTGTATCCCACCGTGATTGGCTCACTGGTCTCTAGCACCGTCACATCGAGAAGGCAGGAAACTATCTTGTGCCGCTCTTCAGCAGAAATGTCGAGAGCAGGATCGGAAAGAAAAGCAAGGACCAGTTTGATCATACCAACATTGATCACCTTACCCCGAGCAGCTTTTGTTGGACTGACATTTTCCAATGTGAGTGAATCATTCTTCCCAACAGCTTTGGATATTGCCTGGACTCCAATGCTACCGTAGATGTTGTTCAGCTTTGCTCGAGACATGGAAGGCAGGCTTGAAGATGGATACCATATGAACAATGACCGGTTAGGAAGCTTGTCGAACAAATCCTTGAGAAGTAAATCATCAGGAATAAACACATCCTCCTTCTTCGACAGAACGATAGTCCCGTCAGTAAAAACCGGAACCTTGACACAAGCAGAAAGAAGCTTCTCCGTGTTTCTGCTCCAGTTCTTAGCAATGAACTGCCAGAAAGCAGAGCAGTCAGCTACAGATAGCGCATCGACAGAGCTCTCCCATGTGCTCCATAGTTTGCAATGATCTTCAGCGCTAGGACCATTCCTCACACCGAAAACATGTGAAAAGAAGTCCAGCAACTTCTTGTCATAATATTTGTCCAAGACATGCAGCTGCAGGCTGAAAAGGTTGTCCTTATCATGAAGAACACAACCCAGAGGGCTCACCCACTCTCCACTTTTCTTTTTATTTGGTATCCAGACCCAATTACTCGTCTTGTTTGCAGGCTCCCAATTGCACTCCTTAAGGTACGTGTAAATACGAGAAATAGTAGCCCTGTTTTTGTGGCTTTTCAGATGCCGAGCAACAAGCTCATGTCCGTGTCTAACATCCACAGATACTCCGATTGCCGCAAGGGCGTCTCTGAATGAGGCTATCTCCGAGCCATAGAATGCTTCATCAATGAAAGGGCCATCTTCTATGCGAATGGAAGAATTCTTTGGATCAAACAGGATCGACTCATCAGGACATCGGAACCCCACTTTTGTCCTCAACCAACTGCAGCCTTTGATTTTCTCTAGAAAGCCCTTTGGGAAGTTACTTGAAGAACCTAACCAGCTCTGGATGGACCCGAGCAATGACAAGACAGTAGCCGCAGACATGTGTAAAGGCTCCTTGGGAATGTTGATGTCATTGATGACAAACCTAGCACCAGCTTTCACTTCAGTTGTAACACCAAGCAACTTGAGCTCATCTTTATAACCATGTATTTCCTTGCTTAAACCGTGGTTAGAGTCACCATCATCTATGAAAGGTAAGTTTGCTACTGATGATAGAGACTTCCATTCTGCATTAAACAAGATTGCATCTTTGGGGGATCTGAAACCCAACGATGTGCACAACCACTTCTCATTCAACATGCAACTCAAGAGCTCGACGGGAAGTGCGCCCTGTGTTTTCAGCTGCCGATAACATGCTAGCAGAGCTAGGACACTCGCCTTTGGAAGTGATGAGTTCAGAACCATCTGCTCAAACAAGTGAGAGATAGCCTTCGATGCCGCCTCCAATTTTGTTATCAACCCAGTCTTCTCCAACTCTTCTTTGTAGGGACTAATCTTACTCCCATAAAATCTGAAATCAACTACAGGAACCCCATCAAAAACCTTTAGAAGGCACTCCCATCGAGGATCCACAAGAAAAGACTCATTAGGAGCACGGAACCCCACGCTGGTCTTCGCCCATTTCAAACCTTTGAGCTTTCGTATGAAGGCGTCGCATGAGCTCACATGCCGGATACATTTGAGGATTAGTACAGTAGCCTCAGGAGTAACAGCAGCCGAACTGAACTTGAAATTCTCAATCACAAGTTTGTAGCTGTCTTCAAATCCAACAAGAACACCAAGCAACTGGAGCTCTCGTTTGTAGGTAAGGATGTCCTCTCCATAGAACTTGACATCAAGGAATGGCTGGCTACTGATACAGGATGCAACTGCCCAGTCTGAATCATAGATGATACAACCAACCGGAGACCTGTAGCCAAGAGTACTCTTCATCCATTGCCCATCTTTGACACTGTTGATGAGTTCCCTAGGAGACAGAACTTTCTCTCGAAGAAACCGAATCAGCCGAAGCAGTGAGTACACATTCTCTCTGGTCAGCGTATTGGTTGCAGCCATAGACATGAGGCGGCTGCCAATGTACGCTGATGCCTCCTGAAATTCAAATCTAACTCCAATCGCCTTGAGTTCCTCCTTGTACAAGTGCAGCTTGTTTTGATAAAACTTTTGGTTAATCATTGGAATGTCAACAAAGGAAGATCCACTTTGTAAAAGAACTCCCCACTCAGAACTGGACAGAAATGATTCATTCGATGGCTTGTACCCAGCTGATGTTCTCAGCCAACTTCCCTGTTTTACACAAGCCAGAAATCTAGCCGGTAAATGTACCCTTCTTGACTTGAGATTCTGTATCCACTGCAAAAGCAAGATTGCATTGTCAACGGTTAGAGGCGATGAAACTGTAGGAAAGCTTGCGTCTGGAGGGTGTATGAACGGAATGTCTGAAGCCGGCAGTTGTGTCTTCAGGAAAGCCAAGAGCTGGTCTTCAGGTGCATAGATCCCAGCGTAACTGTCTGCCGACTTGTAATCTGCCGATAGTTCAATGTAGTTCTGGTTCCCCCATGGGTTCGTGCCCATCAATCCTACCCATTTACTGCCCTTCGCAGGAACTAGAATGAGAACGCTGCTTCTTGTCTTGATCACACTGCCATAGCTGTCGATTACCGGCATGGCGCGACACAGTTCTTCTAAGTGGTAGCTCTCGATGTGACCCTTCTTAGCCGACTGGTACAGAAAGTGAGCAAAAGCAATAGCAGGCCTCCTATCACAGTTCAAGGAATTAACGACAGCCAGTCCATGACTATAGACAGACACAGCCTCCACTTTTGCATAGCTCTGAAGCCACTGTGTCACTGCTGTTCTCTGCGCAAAGTTTTGTAGTGCTTCCTGTGTGCTGGGAGGTACAAAAAGGCGGTTAGAAGATGTGAACTCCCGGTTCCAGCTGATAAGCCAAGGTATGCACTTCTTCTCAGATGCAATGCACAATCTGTCACTCCGTTGAGTAGCTCGAGAAATGCTCCAGAAAGAGAGGGCATTGTTCCGATCAACATACTTTAGCAGGGGAATAGACATCATGTTTGTACCGGAGAAACAGTTCTGCCAATTGTCGGCGACAAAGGATAAAACTTCCAGATAAATCTGTTCATTTACCCCCTTGACAAGATTAGAGCCCTCGATACATTTGGCGTACCATTCAGTGCTCACACTTTTAACACCAAGAAATGATAGCACGGTATTATACGTGGACTTATCAAAATGAGAGCTCAGAATGTAGCTTCCATGGGTTGAAAGATTCTTCAGGTCAACTCCAGATTCCCTTGCCTTGCTGAGAATACTCCAAAAGGCTGGTTTCAGTCGTCCAACCTCACCTGGCTTGCAAAATATTTTCTGCAAACCATGAGAGTCACATGGCACTATATCCTCAACAAGAATCTTGTTTTTGATGCCAGACCTAACCGGCTCAAGTACTGGGATTGAAGGATTGGCCGGCAGGAAATTAAACATAGACACTAAGGACATTGCCGGTGCGTCAGCGCTAGATTTCACAAGTGCAACAAAAGCATTCAGGAAAGCGCTTGGGATACAGTCCAGAATCCCCTTGTTCCATGGACTGTCGAACAGAATAGCCTCTCTTGAAGATGCAAGGAGGAAGTCAGCCTAGATTATGAAGGGGAAATTCGTTACCATCTCAGTGGGAAGGAAAGCATAGACGCCAGGTGATATCTGCTTCCCACGGGATAGACGCTCGCCGTGTGGGAAGGTCAGCGTGATGACCCACTCATCGATCTCGGCACGTTTGTCCACTCTGTTCTCTGGTTTTACCGGGAACTTTTGCCTCCACATATAGTAGCCACATTCTTCCTCTTTCCCATTCTCTTGAGCCGATAAATGGACCGTATAGGACTCTGCATGCATGTTCTTCCTCTCTTGGTAGTTCTTTTCACTAGATATTGCAATTTCACTAACTGTGCTGCCTTTAGGATTGGAATTAGCTTCCTGTACAGAGAGCCGCCTAATCTTTGACAGAAACAGTAGCATCTCAGGATGCAAGCTTGACAGCTGCTGCTTTACTGCACTAACTTTCTCGTCCTTCAAAGGCAAGATGATAGTGGTTGTTGGTAGAACCTTCGATCGCCCATATATCTTTTTTATGTCTGGAAGGATCTTTTTTGACTCAACCCACTCAGGGACAATGTATCCAATGTTACACTCCGCACAAGGCTTCTCATTGAACTTTATCTGATAGCCATTACTGAATATATGGGGCTGGCTCGATATTAGGAAAACGCTCTTGAACCCGATACCTACATCAAGAGCAACAAGGTATCACAACATTGATGTCATAATAATATAAGAGGTACAACTGGTAAAGTAGGTAAATAGCTGTTTATTGTAATTCTTAAAATGAAATGGTAAAGTAGGTAAATAGCTGTTTATTGTAATTCTTCAAATGAAATGGGTTAACAAGGATGACTGCTGAAATAAAATGCATTTGTGGATATTAAGGAAGTTCCATGGGAGCACCCAGAAATACAGTTGTTGCCAAGGAAGGGCTAGGAGGGCAGGAGATCCAAAAATTCCAACAGCAACAGTAAGAAATGAAATTACACCTTAACACATAATAATAATCAAGATGAGTGATGTATAGGATTCCACTACATAGTATGTCGCATAGAATGTTTGAAGTAATAGTATTCATCAGTTTCAGTGTTTTGGCTCTGTTTCTTCTCTGTTTTACAAACTGGTAGGATGTTAACACTTAAGTTTTGCCTTTTGCTGACATGGATACCAACCTATGTCTGTGAACTTGGATGTATCAATGTTTCATTAATTCAAATAGAGATAGGAGCTCTCCCTACTTTCCTATCAAAAAACTGAAGTAGCGGTGACAGATTATCAGCCCTTTATTGATACAATGGAGCATAAAAACTGGGTGTCAAAGCCTAACGCTCTGACAAGTAGCGAGTCATTAATTTTATAGAAGTATCCAAAAACTATTTGAGCTTCATTAACGGCTCCATAGAATACTCCAAGGGAGGAGTTTACACCATTGGAGAAAAAGGTGAACAATATTTTCTTCACTTGTCAATAATACTGAAAACATAACTTAGTCTGAAATGATTTATACAAGATTTGTCACATGCTCAACATGCACAAGCAGTGAAGAATATATTTTACACATGTTTAAGTATGCAAGAACTTAAAACTTGGAAATCTTTTACAAGACTACACATAATCGTCACATCTTTTTTCTGAGCAGCATGGGGGTTTGAATCCATGTTCACGGCACCCAAATTCTAAAGCAATACAGTACATCATGACTCACCCAAAACAAATAGTAAATACATTTATGTTGAGAATACTGACCTCATGTAGAATCTAGTTCGTCACCATCCTAATTGAGTACTACTGAATAATATTTCAATCATTTTACATGTCATTTAAAAGCTATGTTAGTTATCATAGTGCTTGAGAAGAAAAGTTCTAAAAACCGATTCCTTGCTGAAATTAAAGGAATAACATGAAAAAGTAAATTCTCTCACTTGCCAAAACAGAACACAAAGGGATTTTATAAGTGAGATGCAAAAATGTACCTTTCTCTCCGATGTAACCCTTGTCCCTGTTTCCCTTCTTAGTGGACTTCCCAACACGACAAATGGACTCAACATTGGATGGAGAGGAGCCTTTCTCATTGTTGAAGATGAGCAAAGTAGATGATGCACCAGATCCAGTAACATCATTGGATGTAACTAGAAACTCCAAAGAGGGCGCTACTCCGCTCGGGTACTCATTATCTTCAGCATTCTAGTTTTAGAGGAGGAAAACATTAAATTTAAAATATGGCACTAAAATTTATTCACTAACAGGAGAGCATACAAGTGAAACATGGCGATTCTGCTAGTCTTAATTGTAACATACACATCAAAGAAAGGCTCCTTACAAAGCGACATAATGTAATTGAACTTATATCTGTTGGCTAAATAAGATTGAGAAAACAAGCAGATACAGTGAAACACTAGTTCAGCAAATTGTTGTTGCATTTCACCAGTCTTAGTAGCAAGCTTCTGAATTACAGTTACAAGGAAAATAAAAAAAATAAGTATTGCTTATGGAATTCCTATCATGTTTTCGTGCATCACATATAATAGCATGGTGGGATACCTGTCCTCTTCGGTGGCAATCATTGTACTAAGTATAAAGAACACATTTGAGGATTGTGAATAAATTTCACACCAACGGCTCACTTCTTAGTGGCAACATCCAATTTTGTCTTTCTGAGTATGCATTATGAAGATGGTCTAATGTTGAAACAATTATTTAACATGAAAAGCTATATACCTACACATATGACAACGAATATGGCGGAAACAAAAAAGTAGTCCCTGTAACCGGAAAGATATGTTTTGCCATCACTATGTATATTATCCAGTTTATGTAATTCAAGTTTTCCATTATTCATATTACTATTAGAAGTAATATAATGTTATCATTAATTACCATATCATCATAAATATTAACTGATATATGGCATGCAAGCACAATTATGCACTTATTTGTTGTTTAAAGTTGTTCACTAAGTCCATCATATAGAAAGCAGGGACGCAAGATTAATTCTTCATTACTGCGCGATCATGTTCGTTTCAATTGGTGTTGTTTGCAGCATATATGAGCACACCACAATCATTGGATGGTTATCAGGAAACAAAGCCAAGGTGGGACGATGAATTCGATGTGACATGGACCGGCAACTCGCGGTAGATTCTCATTAAGAACACAATTCATCCATTTTTCTTCAGAAAAATTCATTCATGAAAAGAGCAAATTATACAAGTGATGCATGCATGTAATAACTAATGAAAGACTAATAGACTTTACTATTCTTACCACATGAATGCTAAGTAAAATATCAAATGAGTGTTACTGCAAGAAAAATATCAACAGAAGCTATTCACCAATCCAGATGTGGCGTTTATCTGTTTCACCGATTGGAAAAGAGAGTAAATATTACGATATTCAACCTGGGCCAATAAAACCTCAATGGTTTCACCAGACCAGTCAAGATTTTGCACAGTTAACATATCTTCAAGGGACCATGAGTATTCAATATTGATTTCGTTGTAGACGCCAGGGGTGAAAACTATAGCCAACAAAATGGGAAGATTAGTCCTCATCAAAGATTCTCCGTCTTCGTTTATTCTAAAAAGACCTTGCCCTACCACATCCATTCTAGTACATAGCTCACGGACATGATCGCTTTCCGTTCCTGACATGATCGCTCACAGCTCTCGGACACGGTTGCTTTCCGTGCCTGACTTCAGAATCAACATTGTCTTATGTGATACAAGGATTTTCTGACCAAGTGGTTTATCAAACCTTATTACCTTGTTTCCGTGTATGATCTCGAGTAAACTTGGGTTCATCGTATGCATGATCCACTCAACAACAGGTTCACAGGCGGACAAATACCCAACGGTGTCCAAATACGCAAAGCCATACTTCTCCACAAACCCCTTCTGCTTAGGTGCAAGTTATTTTTCATTATTTTTTGAATTCTCGATGTACTAAACTGACTCTTGATGCCTACTTAACCTGTACTGAATAGAAATATGGCCATACAGGTATTGATTTGGTTATAACATTCTAGTTAGGAGTAAAACCACAAAAGGTAAAACTGATATGTGTTCAAGCAAAATTTTAATGCCGAATATGGTGTGGCATTGTATGGATACAAGATTCTGGAAACATGATGCAGCACTGAAAAGCAATATGAAGACTTCATTGAGTGCATGGAAACTTTCTCCAGCCCTTTTGTATTATTCTTAAACGGGCAACCCCGACCCCTTGGTGAGCATGGCGTCAATGTGAAGACTACACGCCATTGGAGTCACAAAAAAGGCATGATCCACATTCTGTGAAGCCGTGGACACACCTTTGGTTGTCACGGAACAAAATAGGTTAATCTCAAAACATGTACATGTTTCCAGTGTATCTGTTATGACCGGCATATTAGGGGCTTAGCCCAGTGGGCTGTGGCCCAAGTTATCTTATCGTTATTAGGGGCTTAGCCCAATTATCTTATCGTTATTAGGGTCGTTTGCTTAGGAGTCAAGTAAACCTCTCTATATAAGGAGAGGAGATGTATCAATCTAATCAAGCAAGAAGCAATTATTATTTGCTCGGCTTCCCTTAGGGAGCCAGGAGACCTAACCCTAGCCGCCTCTTGTGCCGCCGCCGCCTCTTCTCCACCACGCAAGGACGACGCCCAGCCGCCGGCCGCCGCACCCTCGTCCTCGTCTTCCTCCATCTTTCCCCTACAATCTCCGCCCTAGAACCAGCAGAACCCTAGCCCCTAACACCTTGGTATCAGGTAGCTCGGTTTCGACCATGTCTGCACCACCACCAATTCGGCCGCTGCCCACCACCACCGCGCCGCCGCCGATCCCAACCACGGCGCCGCTGGCCCTCCCCACTGCGCCGCTGGGCTCCACCGCCGGCGCCTCTACCGACCAGTCGCCGCCCCCCTCCACGGGTCCACCGCCACCACCCTTCACCGCGCTGCTGGTCTACTCCCCGGCGGAGATGACCGACGTCCTCAACGATCCCGTCACCGCCGTCCAAGGGATACGGCTATACCTAGTCGGCTCCTATGGGCCGCCGCCGGCCGCCGCGACTGGGCCAGCCGCCGTGCCGTGGTATTCGGCACCCGCGGCACCGACCGAGCCTCTACATCACCACTGGCCGCTTCAGCCGCCGCCCGCCGCCGCG
Organism: Triticum aestivum; assembly: GCF_018294505.1. NCBI lineage: Eukaryota > Viridiplantae > Streptophyta > Magnoliopsida > Poales > Poaceae > Triticum > Triticum aestivum. The sequence goes on along the minus strand of NC_057799.1, from coordinate 582,961,364 downwards.
CCCCAATGGCCGCAGTGGCCGGCGCCGGCCCTCGCCGCGTCACCCACGGCACCCGGGTCCTCGCCGCGACCGCCCTGGCAGCCTTGTCAGCCGCCGCACCCCGGGGCTACCGCTACGCTGGTCGGGCCGCTACAGCCCCCGCTGCAGCTACAGCCAGCCCCCGCCACTGCCCCGATCTGGTCACAATGGCCGGCCGCGGCCATCGCCGCGCCCGCCGCCTCCGCCGTTTCCAGGCAGCAGCAGCTGCTGCTGCTGCCGCTGCCGGCGCCTCCGCCGCCCGGCACCGGGCTGACTACAACCGCGGCGGCGGCGTGCGAATTCTGCAAGTACAGTTCCCGCCCTCACCGTCCCAGCTTCTGGCCTGGTTGGCCGGGACGTCACCGCTGCTAGTCTACACCATGGCCGCGGACCAGTCGGCGCCATCCCTGCTGTACGACGGGCCCTCCGGCTTCACGGGTTTCCACGCTGGCTTCGACGGGCCACCGCTTTCCTGCGGACCACCTGTGCACACCGGACCAACGCCATCCTCTTTGTTGCTCCGTACCGCCGAGCCGTACACTCACGGCGGTCATGCTCAGACACCGCCGCGCTTCGCCAAGCTCGCCTTCACCACCTACGACGGCGCCGAGGACCCCCTCAACTGGCTCAACCAGTGCGAGCAGTTCTTCCGGGGGCAACGGACACTCGCGTCGGATCGCACCTGGCTCGCCTCTTATCACCTCCGCGGCGCCGCACAGACGTGGTACTACGCCCTCGAGCAGGACGAGGGCAGCATGCCCCCATGGGAGCGTTTTCCCGAGTTCTGCCTCCTTCGCTTCGGACTGCCGATACGTGGGAGCCGGCTGGCGGAGTTGGGCCGCCTTCCCTTCACCTCTACGGTGCAGGACTACACCAACCGCTTTCAGGCCCTGGCGTGCCACGCGTCCGGCGTGACGGCTCACCAGCGGGCCGAACTCTTCGTCGGCGGTCTACCAGATCATATCCGCGTGGACGTCGAGCTGCAGGGACCACAGGACCTCCAGACGGCCATGTACTACGCCCGCGCGTTCGAGCGCCATGCGGTGGCCATCCAGCAGGCATCACCGTCCCGGGCCGCTGGGCCGCCACCCTGGCCGGATGTTCCCGCGCAGGGTCGGCCTGCTCAGGCTTCCGCGGCACCCCTTGCCGCGACCGCGGCGCGCCCGTTCCGCCGGCTCACCTCGGCCGAGCTACTCGAACGTCGCCGCCAAGGGTTGTGCTTCAACTGCGATGAGACCTACATGCCCGGCCACGTCTTCCCCCGACTCTTCTACCTAGAGGCTGCAGACTACATTGAGGAGGACGCCGTCGCCGCCGGGCTCGGCGACCTGGCTGCCCCAGCTGTCGCGGAGGTGTTTGACGCTGGTTGATCACCTCGAGGAGTTCAGCAAGCGCTTCCTCGCCTTACAGCTTGAGGATGAGCTGTTTGTGCAGGTGGGGAGAAGTGTTATGACCGGCATATTAGGGGCTTAGCCCAGTGGGTTGTGGCCCAAGTTATCTTATCGTTATTAGGGGCTTAGCCCAATTATCTTATCGTTAGCAAGAAGCAATCATTATTTGCTCGGCTTCCCTTAGGGAGCCGGGAGACCTAATCCTAGTCGTCTCTTGCACCGCCACCGCCTCTTCTCCACCACGCAAGAACGGCGCCTAGCCGCCGGCCGCCGCGCCCTCGTCCTCGTCTTCCTCCATCTTTCCCCTACAATCTCCGCCCTAGAACCGGCAGAACCCTAGCCCCTAACAGTATCATACACATGTAGTTCAACACAAAAATAGGAATTATTATTTTCAATGAACTCCCAGTTTTTCCCTTTTGTGGTTTCACTCCATATTGCAGTGTTATGAGGGTCATTTCAGGGGCTGTCACCTGTCACCATGGAGGAAAAGTTGATGGGTGAAGTAGGCATCAAGAGCCGGTTCAGTACATCGAGGATTAAAAAATCATGAAAACTTATACCCCAAGTAGAAGAGTTTGTGAATAAGTATGGAATCGGGTAGACACTATTAGGGATTTGTCCACACATAAGCCATTGTCGGGTGGATTAAACGTAGGAGTTTACTCAAGTTAAAACACGAGAATAAGGTAATAAGGTTTCATAAACCACCTGTTCAAAAATCCTTGGTGTACCACTTGGGACAAGTCCGATTATGAAGTTAGACACAAAAAGTGATGATGTTAGAGATGCAAGCTATGTAGTCAAATGAATGTGGTCAGGCGTCTTCTAAAAAATCAAAGAAAATGAATATTTCATGAGGACATTTCTTCTCATTTTGTTGGCTAAAGTTCCACCCCTAGCACTTACAACGAAATCAATCTTAAATACTTATGGTCCCTCGATGATATGTCAACCGTGCAAGAGCTTGATTGGTCTAAAGAAATCATTGATGGATGCTTGGCTTTGCTTGCAGTATGGCTTGTGTTTTATGTCATATGTTGTTACACTAATACTCATTCAATATTTCAGTTAACTTTCATGTGGTGATAATATTAAAGTTCACTAGCACAATTTGTGCATTACCACTTAGCCATAAGAAAGGTGAGGAGCTACCTTTGGTTCAAGAGATCATCACAATATGATAGTGTGTTGCGGCTATTGCATGGTTCATGATTAAAAAAATAGGCAACATATAACAAAAGATCATGTTGCAGTCGTTGAAGAATCTTAAGCGACCATAGTAGGTTCATTGCAGGATTTATAGTGACATAACATTTTTAATTTTGAAACATGGCAGAATGGCATGAGTTTGGATGCGCAGAATTGATTAAAAAAATCAAGACCTTGATTTTGAGTTGGATCCGCATATTTGCATTTATAATTTGTGTTTTTAAAATAGTGTTATTCTCATATAAGGCTAACAGTGTATTTTTTTTTTATATTTGGGATTTGTCAGGTAACATTTGTTTGCTTATGTCTCTTGGAAGGGTTGCTGGTTCCACATGTTGATAGAAGCACATTTGTCTATTTGTGGTGTCCCACGTGTGACCTTATCATCAACTTCAACATTTGTAAGTAGTCAAGACTAATCTTCCATTAGTTATTACGAGCATGCATTACTTGTGTAATTTGCTCCTTCTTGAGTTAAATAGGACATGAATTAAACAATTTTTTTTTTGTAAATTGCTTGCATGGATCACCTCAGCATGAAAGAGCAGGTTTTAAAAGGGTGGAAATCTCCTTCAAACTAAAATGTTCAGTTGAATCTGAATCTAATCTTTTTCACAAGTATAGAAGCATTTCTAACAATGATGCATTCCCAAGCAAACTCTTGTGATGAGCAGAACACAAGAGTGACTTAGCATCTACAACATGCAAAAATTAGGAGAAATACTCTCAATTACATACATGAACAGGACAAAACACTTTGTGTATGCTAGTATAAGCAATGTAAATCATTTTATTCAATTTATTCAATTTAATAAAATCATTTGCAAACAGTATTGCCTCTTGTTGGAGAGAGAAATAATATAAATAAAAAGGAAGGAGAGAAAGAAAAATGGACTCACAGGAATCATTAGAAAATTGATCTAATATAAGAAAAAAGTCTCCAAAGGTAAATTTGATGGAAAAAAAAGGACGATTCATACATTGAATAATCTTTTGGTAGCCTATGAACACACAAATATTCATTTATTTATAATCCAAGTAGACGGGGTAAAAGACGAACTCCAAACACACGATCGTGTGGTAATAAGGTACTACTCCCTCTGTAAAGAAATCACTAGTTTACTGATCTAACAGGCCTTATATTTCTTCACGGAGGGAGTACTAAATTGTCTCATCATTTGTAGGCAAGTGCGAAATTAAAACCAACGGTAAAGACGAATTTGATTGATTCCTACAATTTCTTCTTGAAAATGTGTGCGTATCATAAATAAATCATACCAGTCCTACTAGAAAAAATACACTGCGAGAAAGGGGGGGAGAGGAGGCGATCGAGGGGGATTCATCACCTGGACGAGCTCCATGAGGAAGTGCACATCCCTGGAGTAGAGCTCCTGGCTGAGGTAGTTGACGGCCTGGTGCATGTCCTCGGCCAGCGGGTTCTGCTCGCCGCGGCCAATGTAGTAGCGGTCGTGCCGGATCCTCTCCACGTGCTCCCGGGCCGCCGCCGCCATCGCCGCCGGCGACGGCATCGGCGCGGCTACAGAAGGAGACCCACCGCGAAGGGGGAGAGATGGTTGGGGTTTTTGCTAGGCGGATGATGGTGGGGGTTTCTGGTTGGTTTGGACGTGGCGGTGCGCCGTCGTGGTCCCTTTCCTGGGCGTCTTCGCCGGTATTTACAGCCAGCGTTGTTGGGATCTTCCTTTTTCTACGGAGCGGAATGTGGAAAGGTCGCCGCCGCCTGCGCTTCGCTTTCTCGACCTTTTACATTCCATTTTTAATACTAGATCAATTTACAACCGGCACATCATCTTGAGATTGATAAAGTCGCTATAGAGGTCTTCGTAGTCGACGAGAAAGTTTTCTCCCCTTAAACGCACATCGCCGAAAAGGCCTGTATAAATTTAGAAAAATGTGAGCGCCCACATCAAGTCTAGCATTTGAAAAGTGATTTGTAGAAAACCACTACATTGACACCTAGGTCAGCGCACTCGAGCAGCGCGTCCCTGAACTCGCAGAAGCAGAGGTATACACCCTGCTCCACCGGCGAGGGGACGGCGTCGGCTGCACCCTGCAGCGCGTCGGCGAGCTCGACTAGTCTCTGTTTCTTCTCTAGCCAGCTCCTGTGGCAACTGTTGCATCCACGCCGGCGAACGAGCTCTTGTTCCGGGCGGCGGGACGACAGGGCAACTCCGCGCCATCGTACCACTAGACCTCCTCCTCCGCTCCTTCTTATGTTATCTCTCCTCTTCCCTCCCTGAGCTCCCTCTGTTCTCTCGTAGGTGTCGCCGCCATGGGCATACCCGAGGTCCCCCCGTCGTGCTTCCCCTCCACCGTCATAGACTAGATCTAGGAGCCAGCGCCACCAACACAGCCCCCCTCAGACTAGTCATAATATGTTACTAGTCGATGTTACTATCTCCACAGTGGGTAGTAACATATGTGTTGTGTCCTGCATCACTTCATTTATACGTTGTAGACTCATCTTTTCTTGATATGTGTGATGTTACAATAACTAGCTATGTTACCGCATGCTTCTCTTTCTTCATTAATTACATGCCACATCATCTATTTTGCCTAGATAAGTGTGATGTTACCATCTATATTACTCCCACTGTGGGTAGTCTCACGCCTAGAGCAGATGCCGAGGAGGGCATCCTGTCAGTCCACCAACGAGAGGAGGCGGGGTGGCGCGTACAGGATCTCGGCGGTGAGCGACGCGTCTCGGAATTGGGATCATTAGCTGGAGGGGTACATGCCGCCAGCAACGACGTCAGCTGGCAGGAGGAAGGAAGGGCGGTGTCGTGCGGGAATGGTAAGATCCCAATCTGGATGGGGGTAGGGGATGGATATTTGTTTTTGGAGGGAGGGTTCTTTTGCGAAAAAAAGACCATTCTAACGTCATCTGTCGTGAATCATTATGCCACATCATCAAATGCTGGACCCACGTGTCATAATCGTCATCAAAATGCCCTAAGTCGTCAATGAGTATTTTTGTTTTAAAAAGGCTTAGAATAAGTGTTTTTTGTCCCAATTTTGTAAACCGATGTTTTCTGCATACCTAAGCGTCAATGTGATGATTTTCTACAATTCACTCAGCATTTGAATCCTGCTGGGTTAGGAATACCACTATCCTTCTAAACATCCAAGCACTCGTTGATTCACATAAATATGATGTTAACCCGCAAGTTGCCACGTCATATTTTTGTTGAGTTGGAAAAAATGAACGGAGAGATAGAAGAGAGGTGGGACGTGATGCATAACGGGCTATTCTTAAAAAAAGCAACACAGGCTCATAAATATTGTGAGAATAAAAAATGCAACACATGCTCGTTAAAAAAATGCGGCTCATCTTATAAACTTTCTGCAGATGCATCAGAATCTCGAAATCATCAGGTACACGCGCAGCTACTCAATGATCTTGTGGAGCATATGTGGACCTATAATGGAAACTAAAGAGTTGATGTTTGAGTTATGCACTTAAATAAATTTTATGTAAACATTATTTATGTTCGCTACCAACCTTTTTTATTTACGTGCAACATTGGCTTGTATGATTGACGTGCATGGATTTGAAATATGTGAATGTCAGGAGCGAAATATGATGGTCCGTCAAGATGCGTCTGCGGTGTGCCGAACGCGCGGACGTATAGGAGGCCGGGTTTGTCAATTCCGGCCGTAGATGCTCCTAGGGCGGATCATGAGCCATCCAATCTATGCAACCAAAATCCTGCACATACAGCATGTATGTTGTGTGTTATTTGCAACATTTTTCATGACATAATTGAAAACCGTGAGAAAAACATTCCAGCATTTTGACACACACATAAAAAAAGGCATGCAACCGGAACCCCCATTGATTGGAGCAGCTCTTTCAAAAAATAGGTCGGATCATGAAAAGACAACAATGTATCGCTCGTGTGTGCAAAAAAACATTATGAACGTTTGCAGCATGTCGAAACACCGTACACACCATAGAAAAATCTCTGGCTTTTTATTTTCGCGAATACGCAAAGCTTGTGTATCATTCCATTGATAAAAGAAGAAGAATGAGTATAGAGGGTACAACACATGACACAAACGCATGTAGGCGTGAACATGGTGCCCGGAGCAGAGAGACAAGGGATGCTCGGCCCAAACACAAGAAACATCACAGCTAAACCTACCAAACCCGAGCCAAGAGCGGCACTACCAAACCAACGAGAACTCCAACATGATCTGAGCCAAGACCGGGGACACCGCGAGCGAGCAAGATAGTGCCTTGAAGAAGGAGAACGACGCCGAGGCTCCGTCACTATCCGGTCCGGGAGACCTAGACCTAGGGTTTCCCCTAAGCTCGAAGAGGGGCGCAGCTGAAGAAGGCCTTGGCAATGCCTCCATGGAGGAAAACGACACCCGTGGGCGCCGTCGCTGCCAACACCGGCGAGCCGAGCATGGATCTCTCCCTGGCTTGAAGCTGAGCAATCCCATAGCCGCCGAATCCGGTATCGTAGATGGGGGAGCCAACGCTGATTGGAGTCACCGAGTCGTGGGGTGGTTGGCGGGGCTGCACCTGCCGTCGGACGGTGGCACCACCACCGCACCCAGGAGCACCGGAGCTGGCAAAAGGGGGGGGCTTTGAGGCGTACATGGTAGGGCGGGCGACAAGGCGAACCACGCGGGGGTCTTGCCACGACGGCTTTCAGCGACGCCGGCAAGCAAGGGTTGGAAGCACGCAGGCCGAGCTGCCGTAGCCTTGACCGTCGAGATTTCGGCGAGCTAGGTAAGCTGGACGGGGCGCGGCTACCCAGCCGCCAGGCCGGAGCATCCCGGTGGAGGACGCTGGCGACAAAGGCCACCGGAGAGACGCGGGCCTATAGCCGCCGGGGCCGGAACAACACCAGCAAAGACCCGCCGCGAGGGGCCCTGAGTCAGCCCCAACCGCGTACACCTCGCTGCCACCACGCGAGAGCCACCACCGTGGCTTGGGAAGGGGGAGGGCCGCCGGAGACGAGGTGGCCGCCTGCACGAGAGGGCAGGCCGCGAACGCCCCGCAACCGGCCGCCGCCGCCAACTAGCAGGCTCGAGCAGCAGCTGGGAGGGGGGCCCGTGAATCACCGGAAGGAGACCGGGTCGCGGGCAGAGGAGGGGAGGCGCGTGGGGAGGGGAAGCTGCGGTGGCCGAGGATGGCGGGGGAAGGGGGCGCGGCCGGCTGGAGATGCGCGGGGCCAGGCTGCTCCGGGCGGGCCGGATCCGCCGCCGTCGTCGACCAGCAGGAGGGGGCGGCGCCGCCTTGGCAAAGAGGGGAGGCGGGGGGGGGGCGTCGCTGGGGGCGTTGGGGGCGCGAGGGGCCCGGATCCGCCCCGCCGCCACCTTCCTGGGGCCTGGCCCGGCTTCGCCGGCCGGCCCTCTGGCGGCAGCGATGCGGGGAGGCCGCCGCCGGGGGCTCCTAGTAGCGGCGGCTAGGGTTCCCCTGTGTCGGCAGAGGAGGGCGACGCGGGGGGAGGGGGGCATGGGGCAGCCGAACTATAAAAAAAAAATCTCTGACTTTCAGAGATCTCTCGCCATAGAGAATGGAGGCGCCGCCTTCTGCTGATTTGGGCTCACCAACGATGGATCCAGCTCGCTGCAGTCCCATCTGAGCCGGATTAGGCGATCCTGGACCCACTCCTTCCCGTAGTTCCAACATATTCCAAAAAAGTAATGGCTTGACAGCAGTCTCAACCACGAGTCATGCATGGTGCATGGAAGGAGGACTAGAGAAGGTGCTTTACAGGGAATCTTACGAGGGAAAAGGTCGAGAAAAGACGCTACGGGAAACAAGAGGATCACAAAAGTGATGTGTTTTTTTCCTTAGATAATAAGTGACTGGATTTCCCTCCGGGCACCCTATGATAATTTTTCTTTTCTTATATAACAAGCAAATTTTGAAAGAAAGAAGATTAAGTGGGAGAGGAAGGAACTAGCATGCTGGTGTTACTTCATCAGCAAATGTTGTAGATAATTCACGAAGTTCTTATTATTTTGTCTATATATGATGTGACTAGATTGTAGTACATGTCTTAAAGCCAATTTGTTTTTAAAAAAACATAGCATGATCAAACAACTAGAACAATAATTGCATGTCAATTCGTCTCTTTTTTTGCGGGAAATTGTTGATCCATTCATGTTCAATCATGGCAGTACAACGAACGCCAGAAATAATAAAAAATTACATCCAGATTCATTGACCACCTAGCGACGACTGACGATGACATGTATCTAGGGTAGGGTAATAGACCTGATCTAAACACCCTTCCCAAGGACACCGCCCTACAATTAAGGACATTCAAAGGACAGCAACTTCTACCGACTGGAATCACCTCAAGATGCAACCCACTCGACCAACGGTTCCACTCAGATAACTCAATTCCATTCGACCAGGATATAATCATTCGACCATATCAGAAACCACTCGGGGTACAGAAGATCTAAGGTCACTCTGGATGGCAACGGTCGGACGTTCACTCCGTAGTCTTAATGATCATTTATATGACTTTAATGCTGACGTTACCAGTAACGTCCCCTCTTTATGTACATTGAACCCTATGTAACGGGGGACAGCTGGGGTCCTGGCGCACTCTATATAAGCCACCCCCCTCCTTTGAGACAAGGGTTCGCACCCCCTGTAACTTCACGCATAATCCAATCGACAAGCCTCTGGGCACCGAGACGTAGGGCTGTTACTTCCTCTGAGAAGGGCCAGAACTCGTAAATCTTGCGTGCACAACTTCACCGTAGTTAGGATCTTGCCTCCTCATACCTACCCCCCATTTTACTGTTAGACTTAGAACCACGACAGTTGGCGCCCACCGCGGGGCCGGTGTCTTAGCGACTTTCCGGTGAGGTTGCGATTTTTCCGATTCCCATCATCATGGTTTCCGGCGGTGGTTTGGCCGAGGGTCGTGAGATCCGTCTCGGCGCGCTCGTCTTCATCGGCGACAACTCCGCCTGGCTCCAGGAGGCCCCCCTCGACGTCGAGACACTCCCCGTCCGCGGGGCGACGCACTTTCGCGCGTGCGTTCGCGGCGTCCTTCTGCGGCAGCCATCGACCCAGTATCAGTCGGTTCCCGCGGTGTCTTCGCTCTTCGCTGTTCACCGTCGCAAGCGATCCGGTCGGTCGCGGCTTCAGCGGTGGATGAAGCATGCGGTGGCACGTCAGTCGGCCACCCCTCAAATCGCGGCAATCGAGTCCGACGAATCTGTCTACGGCTTGTTCGACCTGTCGACTGGCTCCGTCGAGACCCTATCCGAGTGCGACAGCAGCGACCCTGCGGCGGAAGTCCTGATGGTCAACACGCCGCGCAGCCCGCCTGGCATGCGTCGCAAAGGTGGCGGCGACGGCGGCGGCGATCCGTCACGCGTTCACGAGGAGTACCACCCCGAAACCCTCTCTTCTCAGCAGAGGGAGGAACTTTGCCGCCGCAATGTGGAGGCGCTCCACACGCCCATTGTCGGAGAGACCTCTGAGGCTCGGGCCTTGGAGGCGGCGCGCCTGGCCACTTTGGCTGAGCGCACTCGACTGGAGAACCTTCAGCATGCACTCGATGAACGTGCTCAGCGGCAGATCCCTGAGTCCAGCTGATGGCAGCGACAACTATTCCCGCCTGAACCACAGGTATACCGCACTCCGTTTCAGAATCTTACAGCTGCAGCCCGTATACCAGAGTCTATTCAGCCTTCCCAGTCAGAGGCTGGACGAGGTTTGATGCAGATCCGGGCACTGCTCCAGGCCGCAGGAGAACAGAACACAGCAGTATCTCAGTCGCGTAACAGAATCCATAGCAGATCTGTGGTGGCTGACACAGTCCAGTCGGCTCACAGCTCTAGATCGCCTCCGCGGCGTGAGGGACGTGGGCATCGCCAAGAGCAGTACTTGGGTCGGAACCACGAGCAGTACGATCATCGACTCGGCCGTGATGACCGCCGTCGAGTGCCTACGCCCCCTCCGAGGGGCGGATCATATGTGCCCCGGCATTATGATGACAGGCGCCCGTACAGCGAGGAGCGGAGGTTGCCAGTCCACCCCAGAGAACCGGGATTTGATGCGAGGTCAATTCTGGTGCAAGGTTTAGTCAACAGAAATCGAGCACACAGAGAAAGGCAAGACAGAGATCATCCGACTGGAAGTAGAGTGCACGTTTCTGGCCCCGAGTGTTTTAGCAGAGCCATCAGAGCCGCAGAGATCCCTCCCAACTTCAGGTTGGCTACTGGAGTTAGTAAGTTCACTGGTGAGTCGAAGCCTGACACTTGGCTTGAGGATTGCCGAGTGACTGTACAGATCGGTGGTGGTAATGATGAGGTGGCCATGAAGCACCTCCCCTTGATGCTTGAAGGATTAGCTAGAGCTTGGTTGAATCAGTTGACTTGAGGCAGTATATTCAGCTGGGAAGAGTTAGCCCGAGTGTTTGTCAAAACGTTCGAGGGTACATACAAACGACCTGCAGGGTTGGCATAATTACAGCATTGTGTGCAAAAACCGAATGAAACTTTGATGGATTACATCCAGAGGTGGACCACTTTGCATCACACAGTGGAGAATGTGTCTTAGCATCAAGCAGTGTGCGCCTTCAAGGAGGGAGTTCGGTATCGAGAGCTTAACCCGAAGTTCGGTCGGACAGGAGACATGACCCTGACCCGAATGATGGAAATAGCCACTCGGTATGCTAATGGTGAAGAAGAAGACCGACTCCGCAGCGGCAAGAGCAAACCAGTCGGCCAGGACACCGGAGGAGGTAATTCCAATCGGAAGCAGAAACGCAAAGCTGAACCCACAGGACCTGGTGAGACTGCAGCCGTAGTCCAAGGAAAATTCAAGGGAAAACCTAAGGGGCCCTGGATCCCCAAGAAGGTAAAAGATCAGGCAGGAAATGATGTGCTAGATTTACAGTGTCATATACACACCAAGAAGGATGAAGAGGGAAACCTGATTTACCCCAAGCATACCACTCGACAGTGTTGACTCCTTATCCAGCAGTTCAGAGAGAAACAACCCAGTGAGAAAGGAAAGGAATCCGATAAGGATGAAGACAAAGAGGAGGATGATGGTTTCCCCAATGTCAATTCCACCTTGGTGATTTTTGCTGATGTCGAGAGCAAGAGTCGACTGAAAGTCATCAACAAAGAAGTGAACATGGTTGCTCCGGCAACGACGACATATTTGAAGTGGTCACAAAATGCAATCACATTCGACCAGTCTGATCACCCAGCACACGTTGCCACTCCAGGACGGCAAGCGTTGGTAGTCGACCCGGTTGTTGGGGGCACTCGACTGACCAAAGTGTTGATGGATGGTGGAAGTGGTCTGAATATTCTCTACGCTGAGACCCTCAGAGGGATGGGCATTCCGATGTCCAAACTTAGTGAGAGCAACATGAGGTTCCACAGTGTCATCCCTGGAAACAAAGCTAATTCACTCAGCCAGATCACTCTTGACGTGGTCTTCGGTGATTCAAAGAATTACTGAAAGGAGAAGTTGGCATTTGAAGTTGTGGATTTTCAAAGTGCCTATCATGCTATTCTAGGCAGACCCGCGTACGCTCGTTTCATGGCTCGACCATGTTACGTGTACCTTAAGCTGAAGATGCCTGGCCCCAGGGGCGTGATCACAGTCACTGGTAATAGGCAGAGAGCAGAAGAGTGCCTCCAGAAGGGCTCAAAAATTGCCGATGAACAGATGGCAGCGGTGGAAATGCAAGAATATCAGAAGAACGCATATCTGAGTGATTTGTTACGTGCCAAGAAGCCTGCTTCAGATTCTGCATTTCAGTCGTCCGGTGAAACAAAGCCAGTTCACATTCACCCGACCGATCCCAATGCTGCTCCGACTCATATTTCAACAACACTCGACAACAAATAGGAAGAAGCGATCATCCAGTTCCTCCGTGAGAACTGGGACATCTTTGCATGGAAACCTTCCGACATGCCGGGTGTACCCAGGGGACTGGCTGAGCACCGTTTGCGAGTCGATCCAAAAGAAAAACCCGTTAAAGAGCATCTTCGTCGGTCCGCCGTGGAGAAGAGAAAGGCAATCGACGAGGAGGTGGCTCAGCTTCTAGCAGCTGAGTTCATCCGCGAAATTTACCACTCCGAGTGGCTCGCCAATGTTGTCATGGTCCCCAAAAAGGATGATTCACTTCGTATGTGCATTGAATTCAAGCATATCAATCGGGCCTGCCCGAAATATCACTTCCCTCTTCCCCGCATCGATCAGATAGTCGACTCGACTGCGGGATGTGAGCGATTATCCTTTCTGGACACATATTAATTCCGGGTACCATCAGATCCGACTGTATGGACCCGACGAAATAAAAACAGCTTTCATCACCCCGTTCGGGTGCTTTTGCTATGTTACTATGCCTTTTGGTCTTAAGAATGCTGGTGCCACATTCATGCGCATGATACAGAAGTGCCTGCTCACTCAAATCAGTCGGAATGTGGAAGCATACATGGATGACATCGTGGTTAAGTCGCGTAAAGGTTCCGACTTGCTGACTGACCTCGCTGAAACCTTTGCTAATCTAAGGAGATATGATATCAAGCTTAATCCGTCGAAGTGTACATTCGGGGTTCCAGGTGGAAAGTTACTCGGTTTCCTTGTTTCCGAACGTGGGATCGATGCAAACCCAGAGAAAGTTGGTGCGATACTCCGAATGAAACGCCCTGTGCGTGTACACGACGTTCAGAAGCTTATTGGTTGTCTGGCCGCTTTGAGTCGATTCATCTCTCGTCTCGGTCAAAAGGCATTACCTCTTTACCGACTGATGAAGAAATCTGATAAGTTCGAGTGGACTCCTGAAGCTGACGTAGTGTTTGCAGAGCTCAAAACCCTGCTTTCCACCCAGCCGGTGCTCGCTGCTCCAATCAGCAAAGAGCCTTTACTGCTTTATATTGTAGCCACTGCACAAGTTGTCAGTAGAGTACTCACGGTCAAGCGGGAAGAAGAAGGTAAAGCCTACAAGGTTCAGCGCCCAGTGTACTATATTTCTGAAGTCTTAACTCCATCCAAGCAGAGATATCCGCATTATCAGAAGCTTGTCTATGGAATTTACTTGACCATGAAGAAGGTTGCACATTATTTCTCAGATCATTCGATTACAGTCATCAGCGATGCTCCATTGTCAGAAATTCTGAACAACAGAGATGCAACTAGTCGAGTGGCAAAGTGGGCGATTGAACTCCATCCGTTGGATATCAAGTTTGAGGCAAAGAAAGCAATCAAGTCCCAAGCAATAGCAGATTTCCTCGTCGAGTGGATTGAGCAACAGCAACCGACTCAGATTCACTCGGAACATTGGACTATGTTCTTTGATGGATCCAAGATGCTGAATGGTTCTGGTGCTGGAGTAGTCCTAGTATCCCCGTGAGGCGACAAACTCAGTTACGTTCTCCAGATTCACTTTGATTCCTCCAACAATGAAGCTGAATATGAGGCACTTCTGTATGGGTTGCGTATGGCCATTTCACTCGGCGTCCGTCGCTTAATGGTCTACGGCAACTCAGATTTGGTGGTCAATCAAGTGATGAAGGAGTGGGACATCAGGAGCCCAGCTATGACTGGCTATTGCAATGCAGTGAGAAAGTTAGAAAAGAAGTTTGAAGGGCTAGAGCTCCACCACATTCCCCGACTGAAGAACCAAGCATCTGATGACCTGGCAAAGATAGGTTCCAAGCAGGAGCCCATTCCCAGCAATGTGCTCTTGGAGCATCTTCACGCAACATCAGTTCAAGACGATCCCTTCATAGAAGAGCCCCCGCAGCCTAAGAGTTCTACTGATCCGACTGAAGTTGAAATCCCAGCGGTAGTCTACTTAATCATGGAGGTTTTGGTCGTCATTCCTGATTGAACAGTACCGTATATTGCATATATTCTCAAGAAAGAGCTTCCAGAAGATGAAGATGAGGCACGTCAGATTGTCCGTCGATCCAAAGCCTTCACGGTAATAGGTGGACAGCTTTATAGAGAGAGTGTTATTGGAGTTGCTCAGCGGTGCATCATGCCAGAAAAAGGTCGAATGATTCTCAACGACATCCACTCAGGGACCTGTGGTCACCATGCGTCCTCTCAGACCATTGTGGCCAAAGCATATCGAGTGGGATTCTATTGGCCGCAAGCAAATGAAATGGCAAAAGACATAGTCGACAAGTGTGAAGGCTGTCAGTTCTACTCCAACATGTCTCACAAGCCTGCATCAGCCCTGAAGACCATTCCACTCGTATGGCCCTTTCCAGTTTGGGGATTGGATATGGTTGGACCTCTGAGGACTGGCAGGAGTGGCTTCACTCGTCTGCTTGTTGCGGTTGACAAGTTTACTAAGTGGATTGAAGCCAAACCCATCAAAAATCTCGACTCAAGTACCACCGTCAGCTTCATCAGAGAGTTAAAATTCAGATATGGGGTCCCGCACAACATCATCACGGACAGCGGTTCAAACTTTGATTCAGATGAGTTCGGAGCTTTATGTGCTTCCCAAGACACTCGGGTCGACTATGCTTCAGTCGCTCACCCGCAGTCGAATGGACAAGCAGAAAGGGCAAATGGTTTGATCCTCCAAGGGCTAAAGCCCAGGTTGATGCGTGACCTCAAACACGTGGCAGGTGCCTGGGTGGACGAGTTACCATCAGTATTGTGGGGTCTAAGAACAACACCGAATCGGTCGACTGGTCGGACTCCCTTCTTTATGGTCTATGGAGCTGAAGCTGTGATGCCGGCTGATTTACTCCATAATGCTCCGTGAGTAGAACTTTTCTCAGAAGCAGAAGCAGAACAAGCTCGGCAAGATGCTGTTGATCTTCTGGAAGAGGAAAGAGAGATGGCCCTGATCAGGTCGACCATTTATCAGCAAGACCTCCGTCGATTCCATGCTAGAAACGTGAGAGGTCGAGCATTTCAGGAAGGAGATCTTGTGCTCCGAGTAGATCAGCAACGGCCTCACAAGCTTCCTCCCGCTTGGGAAGGCCCCTTCATCATCACCAAGGTGCTCCACAATGGAGCGTACCACCTGTATGATGTGGAACACAAGAAAGACGAGCCACGCGCTTGGAATGCGGAGCTGCTCCGCCACTTTTATACTTAAGCATTCAGATTGTTGAGATGTAATAAGAAGTACCTTTCAGTTTGTTTATCAAAGACATGGTTTTACAGTCTCCTAAATGATGGTATTTACTTTTACATGTGTTCAAAATCCCCCAGTGGGTGGCTTAGCTGCGAATCCGATTCGCCTAAGTTTCAAAAACAAACACCGAGTGAAGAGCAAGCCTCTCACTCGGGGGCTTAGCCGCGAACCCGATTTGCCTAAGTTTGAAAAATCCTACCGAGTGAAGAGCAAGCCTCTCTCTCGGAGGCTTAGCCGCGAACCCGATTCGCCTAAGTTTGAAAAAATCCCACCGAGTGAAGAGCAACCCTCTCAGTCTGAGGCTTAGCCGCGAACCCGATTCACCCAAGTTTGAAAAAATCCCACCGAGTGAAGAGCAACCCTCTCACTCGGGGCTTAGCTGCAGTCCCGTACTCACCTAAGTTTGAAAAAATCCCACCAAGTGAAGAGCAACCCTCTCACTCGGGAGCTTAGCTGCAGTCCCGTACTCGCCTAAGTTTGAAAAAATCCCACCGAGTGAAGAGCAACCCTCTCACTCGGGGGCTTAGCTGCAGTCCCGTACTCGCCTAAGTTTGAAAAAATCCCACCGAGTGAAGAGCAACCCTCTCACTCGGGGGCTTAGCTGCAGTTCCGTACTCTCCTAAGTTCGAAAAAATCCCACCGAGTGAAGAGCAACCCTCTCACTCGGGAGCTTAGCTGCAGTCCCGTACTCGCCTAAGTTTGAAAAAATCCCACCGAGTGAAGAGAAACCCTCTCACTCGGGGGCTTAGCTGCAGTCCCGTACTCGCCTAAGTTTTTAAAATCCTACCAAGTGAAGAGCAACCCTCTCACTCGGGGGGCTAGCTACAGTTCCGTACTCGCCAAGTTTTTAAAATCCTACCGAGTGAAGAGCAACCCTCTCACTCGGGGGCTTAGCTGCAGTTCCGTACTCGCCTAAGTTCGAAAAAATCCCACCGAGTGAAGAGCAACCCTCTCACTCGGGGGCTTAGCTGCAGTTCTGTACTTGCCTAAGTTTGAAAAAATCCCATCGAGTGAAGAGCAACCCTCTCACTCAGGGGCTTAGCTGCAGTTCCGTACTCGCCTAAGTTAAAACACGCTTCGAGTGAAGAGCGATCCTCTCTCTTGGGGACTTGGCCACACGCTCCATCCTGATCCGTAAGGACGACGAGGTACAGGTCATCTGCGACCTTCTCCTCAGAGCTGCGCCACAAATACAATGTGCGCTCCGTCCTGATCCGCAAGGACGACGAGGTGCAAGTCGTCTGCGACCTTCTCCTCAGAGCTGCGCCACAAATACAATGTGCGATCCATCCCGATCTGCAAGAACGACGAGGTGCAGGTCGTCCGCAGCCCTCTCCTCAGAACTACATCACAAGTACCAAAGTCTGTTCCAAGTGAAGATACAAGTTCCACTCGGAGATAAAAGCAAACATATTCAAAGAAAAACCAACTTCAGATAAATCCCACGAGGTTCCGAACCGCAGATAAAAGTACTCGAGCATCAAGCCCGAAGGAGTTTAACGGTTACAAAATCACTCGGCATACCGAGGCAAATTTAATTAAGGCTTAAAGTTTGTTCACTCCGCGGGAGGAGGGCTGGCAGGCTCGACGAACTCATCCAAGTCGATTCCATCTGCAATACGAGTAGCAGCAGCAATGAAGGTCTCCATGAAAGACTGGAAGTCAAGTCTCTTGGTGTTGGCGACCTTGATCGCTGCTAGTTTCTCTTCTTTGGCCTCCTTGCAATGGATGCTGTCGGTGTCAAAACCGGCGGATCTCGGGTAGGGGGTCCCGAACTGTGCGTCTAAGGCGGATGGTAACAGGAGGCGGGGGACACAATGTTTACCCAGGTTCGGGCCCTCTCGATGGAGGTAATACCCTACTTCCTGCTTGATTGATCTTGATGATATGAGTATTACAAGAGTTGATCTACCACGAGATCGTAGAGGCTAAACCCTAGAAGCTAGCCTATGATTATGATTGTTGTTGTCCTACAGACTAAACCCTCCGGTTTATATAGACACCGGGGGGGCTAGGGTTACACAGAGTCGGTTACAAGGGAGGAGATCTACATATCCGAATTGCCAAGCTTGCCTTCCACGCCAAGGAGAGTCCCATCCAGACACGGGACGAAGTCTTCAATCTTGTATCTTCATAGTCCAACAGTCCGGCCAAAGTATATAGTCCGGCTGTCCGAGGACCCCCTAATCCAGGACTCCCTCAGTAGCCCCTGAACCAGGCTTCAATGACAATGAGTCCGGCACGCAGATTGTCTTCGGCATTGCAAGGCGGGTTCCTCCACCGAATACTCCATAGAAGATTTTGAACACCAGGATCGTGTCCGGCTCGGCAAAACAAATTCCACATACCACCGTAGAGAGTATAATATTCCACAAATCTATTCTGCTGACAAATTTCATAACATGACATCATGCAATGGTCCGGCCATTATTCGAACCGTTTTTCTCAACCAGCTACTGCACATATTGCGAGGCGGTTTTATAGGCACGTCTTGTCGAAGCAGAGATCATGTTCCCCTTATCACAGGATGCTCATCAATACGGGTGTGGGTAACCCAACCGCGCCATCAATCACGGCGCTTGTGGAATAAGCGAGTTTACCAGGCAAGTGGGGAGGCACACAGTTTCTACCGCCCTTATAAAGGGACAAGGACTCCTCTTTTTCACCCACGCCTTCTTCTTCCCTGCCCATCTATCCTTGCGCACTCGAGCTCCAGCGCCCAAGTTTGCATCTTCTCCGTAAAACCACTCCAAACATGTCCGGAGCGGGAGGCAAGTGGATGGTCTCCTCCGTTACGGAGGAGGACATTACGAAGCTCCGGAAAGCCGGATACCTGGCCGCAGATATCGCGCACCGGCTCCCAGACGCGGGGCAGATCGTCCCTACTCCAGAACCCCATGAGAGGGTTGTATTCCTTACCCACTTCGTCCGCGGGCTGGGATTTCCTCTCCATCCGTTTGTCTGTGGGCTCATGTTCTACTACGGGCTGGACTTCCATGATTTGGCCCCTAATTTCATCCTCAACATCTCGGGGTTTATCGTCATGTGCGAGGCCTTCCTCCGCATCAAGCCCCACTTCGGCCAGTGGTTGAAGACCTTCAACGTGAAACAGAAGGTAGTGGTCGGCCAGCAAGCGGAGTGCGGAGGCGCCATGGTGGGCAAAATGCCCAACGTCACCTGGCTGGAAGGCTCCTATGTGGAGACCGTGAAGGGGTGGCAATCGGGGTGGTTCTACATCACCGAGCCGCGCGACACCAATTGGGTGGCGGCCCCCAAATTTCGATCCGGCATCCCCATGCGGCTCACCTCCTGGAAAGAGAAGGGCCTATCCTGGGGCTCATCGGCGGAGCTGACCGGACTCCAAAACTGTGTTAAAAACATGGTAAGCAAGAAAATCAAGCTTGTCAACGTGGTCCAAGTCATGCTCTTCCACCGGATCCTCCCGTGTCAAAGACGGGCATTCAATATGTGGGAGTTCGACCTAGCTAAGCACCAGACGCTGCGAGAGCTTTTCGACATGACGCACCAAGACATCTGGAAGGTGATGTTCAAGTCCGCCGAGGTACCTCCTCCCCTTACCGAGGATCGCGGACTCAGCGCAAAGCGCCCTGCTAATCCGGTAAGCTCCTTATATCTCATGAGATATTTCTTTTCCCAGTATAATCATGTGAGGGATCTGAGCCTCCATTCCATTTTAACAGGACTGGGTAGCGACAGCGGAGCTGATTGATTGTCCGGCTCCACTGCCCGAAGATCCAGCAACAACTCTCTTAACGGAGATGCTGGTTCCGGCGCCCTATGAGGTGCTGGAGAAGAAGGCCAAGAAGAAGGCCGCGGGGACCAGGAAAGGTCTCCGACGCAAGGTTGTATCGGACTCATCGTCTGAAAACACCGAGGCGCACTCCTCCCACGAAAATGAGGAGGAAGAAGAAAGTCCCCCCCCCCAACCGGGGGGGCAAGAAAAGGAAGGCCGCCCCATCTGGGGAGGCCTAAGGGTCCAAGAAGGGAAGGACCCTCCCTCCGGACCACTCCACAACAGCCGCCTACAGCGACGAGGAGTGGTTGCCCAGGGACAAGCCCCTGGCGAAGTCGTAAGTATCCGGATACTATAATAGCTCTGGTGTGTTATGTTTTATTGCTTGTTATATCATGTCAAACACGATCATGCAGTCCGTCCAAAGCCCACATCGACGTATCCTCTTCGGAGGAGTCTTTGGCCCCGTCGGCGATGAACAGCGATTCGCCCCCGACAGCCACCTCCCCCCGGCCCACGGACGACACCGAGGTGCTGTCTCAAAGGATACCGGCCCGAGGGGAGATAATTCTGGAGGCGCCCCAAGGCGTGGGGGGTAAGACTCCCATGGGTTCCGATGATGGGGGCCGCGGCAAGCTTGGCCCCCGGCCGGATACTGCGCCGGAACCTTCAGTAGTTCCGGATTCTGACAGGCGACCCCTCGCTAAGGGGGGCGAGCCGTCTGTGCCGATGGCCTCTGTCCAACCAGAGGCATCGGAAAACTTGCTGGAAGCGCTTCGAGGCGCTTCCATTGACGAAGAGCACCGCACCATCATGAGTGCGGTGGTCGAGAAAATTCGGTCCGCCACAAGCGGATTGACCGAAGCCTGTGCCAGCCTCCTAACAGGCTTTGAGGTAAGTAATCAACTTATGAGAAAATATCCCAGCATAGACAGTAGCCCCTAATGCTCTGTTTGGTGTTCGGAAAGAAAGGCTGAATAGAGGATCAAATAATAATCACAGGAGTCTAATCAGAATATGTCTATGTGAATAAGCAGGCTGCGGTACTGGCCGCTGCCGCTCATACTGCGGAGGTCTCCACACTGAAGCATGACCTTGAGCGGTCCGAGGAAGAGCTCGGCCTTGCCAAGAGGCAGCTCGAAGAGAACAAAGGTAAGTGATACCCCGTCTATATGTTGATAAAGAAAAAGAAGGTGGTTGTTAGATCATAGGATCGTCATGAATTTGCCAGGGGCCCCGACCGAAGTGGCAGCCCTGAAGAAGGCGCTGTCCGAGGCCGAAAACAAATCAGCCAAGGAGAGCACCGAGCGCGAGAAGCAAGAGGCCCGAGTCGGCAAGGTTCAGCAAGAGGTCCAGGAATTGACCAAGAAATACAAGTCCTTGGAGCGTGACTCAAAGACGCAAGGGTCCGAGCTTGCGAAGGCCCTCGAGAACGCACAAAACGCCAAGGCCGAAGCCCAAAAGGCCCTCCAGGAGATTCAGGTGGTCAAGAAGATAGCAGCGGGTAAGGCATTCATTATGCAAAGCAAGCATGTGAAGGAAACTTTACTTTTACTTACCCAAATTCGGAGCTCTCCAGGAGCGTTCGCAGATCTGCCCCGCAGCGTATCGGATGCCGCAGAGTTCTACCTGGCCGAGGAAGGGAGCTTGACGAAGAAGTTGTTCTGGTCTTAGTATACTGGGACCGAACATCCGATGCCCTTGAGCGACCAGTTGAAGCAACTAGTCGAGCTTCACAAGGCGGCCGAACAGGCCATGAGGGGTCTCATAGTCTGGATGTGGCCAGGCGAGCCCCTGCCTGGCAGCTACTTCGGTCTGGTAAGGCGGCTTGTGAATGCCTGCCCACGTTTTGAAGCCATAAAGCGGTCCGTCTGCATTGAGGGTGCGCGCAGGGCCTTTGCCCGGGCAAAAGTGCACTGGGCGAAGATGGACGCCGAAAAGCTGGTGAAGGAGGGGCCGCCGGAGGGCAAGGAGCATCGCCACCCCGAAATGTATTATGACAGTGTCCTGAAGGGTGCTCGCCTTGTGGCGGAGGAATGTGCTAAGGATGTAATATTTGAATGAATGTACTCATGTGATCCTATAATATGAAAACTAGTTCATGTGCGCTATATAACGCTTGTTGATTTAAAATATTACCTTCTGTGCGGCCGCTTATAAAATCTGAGAGTTGGCAAGTCGTCGGCTTCTGCCCCCATGTAATTAGTACTGAGGTGTTCGGGATAAACCTGAGCACTCTTTATCCCAGTGTTGGGTCCTTCGAAGGAGGTGTTCAGCACAACGAACCAGGCAATCGGACTATAAAGCTTTATCACTCTCACTTAGCCATAGAAGTCTACAATTTTAAATTTTGGCGAAGCCCCTAGTATTCGGAAGGCCGAACTTGGGGCGCTATATACGCCTAAATCGGACAAGGCCGACTCCTCGCCCGAAGCGGAAAAAATCTTTAAGGATTTGAGACCTCTCGAACAGCGACCAGCTCTCGCTGCATCATGACAGTCAGTTTTCGGCTTTCTCTACTGAGGTGCTCGTCCGGAAGAACCGGGACACAATCGCAGTAGTTCTCCCAGTGCTACCTTAGCCGATATAGCGGAACATAAGGTACCAAAACATGGGAGCCGGGCAAACCCAACTATTGACCCAAGACATGATTCGGAGCTGATGCATATAATGCTATAAGTTAGGGGTGCCGCACTGTCGAAAGTGTTCAGACTTTTCTTGCCGTGTTATGGGGTACAATGAAGCCCCTGGCGCGCTAGACGTACCAGAGTGTACGGGTGCAATGTGTCGTAAATAAGCAGACAAAGGGAAAAAAAGATGAAGAAAAGAAATAACAAGCTAATGCTGTACATTGTTATTAAATGATATGTCAAAGCGTATATATACAAGTAGTGCAATAAGCAAAAAATAGGACTATTTGACATGTCCTATCCAAGGGCAAGATGCGTGTGGGTATGTAAAACAGGTATAGCGATCGTTATCAGAGACCACCTGGGGATTCCCTTGTACGTCAAAGCTTCTTGCTTCCTTGGTGCTTCCCTCCCATGATGGGTCCGATAATCAGGGTATCGGAAAGGGCCTCCAGAGAAGAGGGTCCTGAAAGGAAGAAAATGATAAAGATATACTGGTCCTGAGGCGGTTGAGCCGCATTGTGGGCCGTGTCATAGCCGTGCCTCCGCCTATGCCCATGGTATCTTGAGTGCGTAATTATGTACGC
The DNA here is from genome assembly GCF_018294505.1 of Triticum aestivum. Classification (NCBI taxonomy): domain Eukaryota; kingdom Viridiplantae; phylum Streptophyta; class Magnoliopsida; order Poales; family Poaceae; genus Triticum; species Triticum aestivum. Next base: position 582,938,642 of record NC_057799.1, on the reverse strand, counting down.
GCAGCACAAATTTCGCCGCTTGACTGGGACTAGGACGGAGGCCGAATTGCTAGGCGAGCTCTGAACGTGCCTGGCGATCCTGTTGCAGGGTACTCCGGACTTGCTTGAAGGTGTCCGGGGGCTTGTTCGCCAAATTGGTGGTTGGCCTCAGAAGGCTGCTTTGCACTTCTGCTGCAAGGGCAGCGGTGTGTTCCTCCGTACGGAGCGAGCGTTCTGTGTTTCCATTAACTGTTATACCCCCGCGAGGTCCTGGCATTTTGAGCTTCAGGTATGCATAATGCGGTACCGTGTTGAATCTGGCAAATGCGGTTCGTCCGAGCAGTGCGTGATAGCCACTGCGAAAGGGGACGATATCGAAGATTAACTCCTCGCTTCGGAAGTTGTCCGGAGATCCGAAGACCACTTCCAGTGTGATTGAGCCCGTGCAACAGGCCTCTACACCTGGTATGACACCTTTAAAGGTGGTTTTGGTGGGTTTGATCCTCGAGGGGTCTATACCCATTTTGCGCACTTTATCCTGATAGACCAGGTTCAGGCTACTGCCACCATCCATAAGGACTCGAGTGAGGTGAAATCCGTCAATGATGGGGTCAAGGACCAATGCGGCAGAACCGCCATGACGGATACTGGTGGGGTGGTCCCTGCGATCGAACGTGATCGGACAAGAAGACCATGGGTTGAACTTTGGGGCGACTGGCTCCATCGCATAGACGTCCCTTAGTGCACGCTTCCGTTCCTGCTTGGGGATATGGGTTGCGTATATCATGTTCACCGTTTTCACTTGGGGAGGAAATTTCTTCTGTCCTCCTGTGTTTGGCGGCCGGGGCTCCTCATCGTCGTCGCTATGCAGCCCCTTTTCCTTGTTTTCGGTTTTCAACTTGCCGGCCTGTTTGAACACCCAGCATTCTCTGTTGGTGTGGTTGGTTGGCTTATCGGGGGTGCCGTGAATTTGACACGAGCGATCGAGTATGCGGTCCAAACTGGACGGGCCCGGATTGCTTCTTTTGAACGGCTTTTTCCGCTGAACGGATTTAGAGCCACTGAATCCGGCATTAACTACCGTGTCTTCGGCGTTGTCGCCGTTGTTGCGACGCTTGTGTCTGTTGCGACGTGGCCTGCCATTGCTATCTTTGGCGTCTGAATTGCCAGGGTTTCTTGATGTGTTGTTGCTGTGAGCCAGCCAGCTGTCCTCGCCCGCACAAAAGCGGGTCATGAGTGTCGTGAGGGCTGCCATGGACTTCGGCTTCTCTTGGCCAAGGTGTCGGGCGAGCCACTCGTCACGGATGTTATGCTTGAATGCCGCTAAGGCCTCGGCATCCGGACAGTCGACAATTTGGTTCTTTTTAGTTAGGAACCGAGTCCAGAATTTCCTCGCTGATTCACCGGGCTGTTGGGTTATGTGACTCAAGTCATCAGCATCCGGTGGTCGCACGTAAGTGCCCTGGAAGTTGTCAAGGAATGCGTCTTCCCAATTCTCCCAACTGCCAATGGAGTTTGCCGGCAGGCTATTCAGCCAATGCCGAGCCGGTCCTTTGAGTTTTAGCGGGAGGTACTTGATGGCGTGTAGATCGTCACCGCGGGCCATGTGGATGTGGAGGAGGAAATCTTCAATCCATACTGTGGGGTCTGTTGTACCATCATATGACTCAATGTTCACGGGTTTAAAACCTTCTGGGAATTCGTGATCCATTACTGCGTCAGTGAAGCATAGGGGGGGTGCGGCGCCTCTGTGTCGGGCTATGTCACGACGCAGTTCATACGAGTCTTGTCTGCTGTATTCGGCCCGGCCGAATTTGCTTTTAGTATATCCGGCGTGACGATCGTCGTCACGCGTTGGGGCGCGCCCCCGTGATCCGTAGATCGATCTTGTATGTCCTGCTTTGTTTTCCAATACTTCTTGCAGGTCTTGCATGTTGCCCCGGGCCTTAGTGTTTTTGTTAGGTTGGTGACGGGGTGCGGGCTGGACTTCGGGCTGATATGCCGCTCTGTCTCGGCCACGAGGTGGCCGGTCAGCCGCATCATGCACTGGAAGCATAGGCTTTAGTGCTTCCTCCTCGAGTTGGGGTAGCAACCTACGCTTTGGGTACATTTTTGTTGGGCGCTCGAGTTCGTATTCCTCGGCTGCCAGGACCTCAGTCCATCTATCCGCTAGCAGATCTTGGTCAGCTTGAAGCTGTTGTTGCTTTTTCTTCAGGCTTTTTGCTGTGGCTATAAGCCGGCGCTTTTAGCGCTCCTGCTCGACGGGATCCTCAGGCACGATAAATACTTCGTCGCCGAGGCTCACCTCGTCTTCGGAGAGAGGCATGTAATTGTCATCCTCTGATTCTCTGTCTGCTGCCTGTTCCTTAGGGCTAGCTCACCCCACTACTAGGAAAAGGCCTACTAATGGCGCACCTAATTTGGCTATTAATGGCGCATTAGTGGTGCGCCATTAGTAGCACGCCATTAGTATATTTTACTAATGGCGCACCACTGGTGCGCCATTAGTATCTGGTATACTAATGGCGCACCCCAGATGCGCCATTAGTATATACAACAGTGCGCCATTAGTATGCCTCCCAGGGGGCCATCTATACCCAGGTGCTTTGGCATACTAATGGCGCACAACAACTGGATGCGCCATTAGTAACTTCGGCATACTAATGGCGCACTGTTTAGTGATGCGCCATTAGTATCCTCTGGCATACTAATGGCGCACTATGATGTGATGCGCCATTAGTATGAATATTAGGTTTTTTTATTTTTTTATTTTCTGTTTTTTGCACAGGTTACAAAATGTATAATTGGACAAAATATAGACAGCACACATCAACAACAGATTCATCGAATACAATACAAGATTAGTCTCTGAATACAATTCATCATTTTAGTCTCCGAATACAATTCATCATATTAGTCTCCGAATTGAAAAGACCGAACAAAATGTATAAGTATGAATCATTATATTACAAGTCTCGAGACCGCGAGTTTGTCTTCACATTACAAGTCGATATCGATCATCTAAACTACCATCACATAGAAGAGAGCTGCGGTCATCACGATGAGCATCATCACGATGAAACTCGTCTTCATCCGGTTCCTCCAACGCTCCCTCCCCTCTCCCGCTAGATAGCGGGCGTATCTAGATTCGGCCTCGGCCCTAGTGGCGTACCCTTTGTAACTGTTACCGCTGAATCGGTGAACCTGTCTCCGACACTCCTCCCAGTCGTCGTAGACTCCGGGAACCTTACCCTTGTACACGACATACCACGGCATCGCTATGCAGTAGCCAAACGAAACGTTAGTACCAATTCACAGACAATACATAAGCAATATATAAGTATGCAACAGAACGATCGGAAGAGAAAAGCAAGACATTAATAGCATCGATTACATCTAAGTTGAAGGACTCTCGAAACCAAAGAGACATACTACAAGTTCATTAAAGTTTAATTACAACATGAGCCAATCGATGTTTCAGAACTAGACACAGCATCACTGCTTTCGACTCGACTCAAGGGACCGGAGCGTGGATGAAGCCGCCGTCTATCGTGGGAGTCATGAAACAACGGGCGTTGTTAGCCTGCATTTGTAGGATTGTGTCGATGTCACTGTTGGACGGTTGATTTCTGAGGTAGAACTGCCCCGAGGTACGAAGGACATCTTGATGGATGATTTCCGCAAACTCCGACTGGATGCGAAAGAATTCTTGTCTGATGTCCGCGTCCTGGATTGCCGACACGCTCGCGGCCCAATCTTTGAGTCTACTCGGTAGCAGTAGTTGATGATGGTCCCGTACGATCGCCCGCATGTGATGGATGGCGTAGTAGGCACCCTTTTGACCGCCAGGCGGCTGCTTGACGCAGCAGAACGTCGTGTTGTGGGAGAACACGTGCTTGCCGTACTTACGAATAGGCCTGGTGAAGGTGCCTCCAGATTTGACGTAGCCGGGGAGAACATCATCAAGAACCTTCTTGACATTTGTGTAGTCTACGTTCGACTGACGGTCCGGGTCGAAATACGTGGCCATGGAATATTTGGGGCTTAGGAGGATGAGCGTGCAATGTGTGTCACTGCAGAAAACACGGAATGTTAAAAGAAAAACGATCGAAATCTAAGAATTCATATGTTACGGGGCGGTTGAGGGGAGGACTTACTCGGGAAAGTAAGGCACGAGGAAGTTGTCCTTATCTTGGTTTGCCAGAATGACGCCTTCGAGGTAAGAACTCGCGACTTGCCGGTCCCCAGCGCTGCCCAAGATCTTGGCACGCATGTAGAAGGGGTCGACTATCACGATGTCCGGGGTCTTGTCGCGAATGATCCGCATCTCCATACTCAGCGAAAATAGCCGAACGAAGGTGTAGTGCAGCGGATGAAGGTTCAACATAGCGTGGATGTCATCAAACCGCAGGACGATCGTACCCCCGATGGAGTTATCCACAAAGCCCTTGCCCTCTGGCACCTTGGCCGCGAAAACCGGGTATGCCACATCCTTCTCTCGGAGACGCCGCTTCTCCAAAGAAAGAACACTGTCATGCAGACTCCGCATAGCACCGGTTGCAGCATCGAGCATATTTCTCGGTAGCATCGGCCTACGCGCCACATGCACCCTCCTCGAGATATCCGCAGTTGAAGGTGGCCCGTCCTGAGCACGAATCGTACTCGGTGCCGGCTGGCCCGCACCCTTGTTAGTCTTTCTTTTGCGTGCCTTCTTCTTGATCTCCTGTAAGGGGACCGAGTTCTGCTCACAGACCGCCTTCTTGAGTGTGTTGGGGCTGATCATATTTCGCACCTCGCCTATATGAGGCTCGGTGAAGTCGGCAGCTGGAGGCGTCTCCTGAGAGCTGAACTGCAGACGATGCTTGTTGCAACTTGGCTTCTCCGCGGTACCAGCTAGATCGCACACGTCTTTTGTTGGGTTGGGTTCTTGAGAAGGAGGCCCCATGAAGTCGCCACCGTCCCCATGATCGGCAAAGTACTGATCGACGTTGGCAAATGTATCGTCGTCGTCGTCGTCGTTCTGATCGTGTGCCATATGCATGTTTGGATCCAGTGGCATACGGATGTCCGGCACCGTTGCGGCGGTCTTGCCATGGGGCCGACTTGGCGCCGGCACGACTGGCGTGTTGTCTTTGGGGTGGTGTCCCCCGCCCCCAAACAAATCTGTCTCTTCGGCCAAAGCAGGGGCCAGCTCAGGCAGGCGCTGAGGTTCATCACGTCATCATCGTCGGCCCCGATGGGTCGAATCGGAGGTAACACCTCGTCGCAGCCTGGCAGCACCCGAACCAGTTGAACCCTAAACAAGTTGGGTGGCATCTAGGTACCGTGGAACAAGGGGTTGCCCGGTTGAACGATTTTGCCCTTGGCGACATCGACCAACTCGTTGTTCACGAAGTGCAGGAGAGTGCACGGAACGTCGGCGGCGCCCTGCGAAAACATGTAGGGCGTTAGGGATGCCCAGTCAAAGGCAAGGAGATGAAGTCCTCGGCCGAGAGAGGCTTAATTAGTTACCGTGATGATGGCGTCGAGCTCGGCTAATGTCGAGGCACCGCCAACGGCGGGCGTGCAGTTGACGGAGGGGCCGCTTGCTGCAGAGGTGCCGGCCGGCGTACGCCCGGGTGCATTAAGCTCCCGTGCCGGCGTCGGAGACACCAATGCCGGCTCCGCCGGAGACACCAATGGCCCCGCCATCGCGTTCTGCGAGTTGCTGGCCGTGAAGCTAGGAATCGGGGGCGGCCCCTGTTGGCCGCCCGCAATCCACGCACTAATCCCCTGGATCAAGGTAGGCACAATGGCGGTGATCGTCGCTCCGAGTTGTTGTTGCACTTGCTCTTGGACAATCTCCGGAATCCGCGCCACCTGTGCCCTGAGTTCTTGAACCTCGCGCGCCTGGCTTTCCGAGCTGGTCTTTTTCTCCTTTCGCCCAGCAGTGTCATAGTATGACGACCATTTTGTCGACAAGCCTTTGCCGGCCACACGACCAGCTGACGTCGGCTTACTGAGCTTATCCTTGTTCTTCATTACATTCAACGCCCTATTTAGAGTGGTGTCCCAAGGGTTGCTCTTAGTCGACCCCGCGCTACTGCTTTCAGTCGCCTGCGGAAGGAATGTGAACCATTTAGAAATTTGGCTTCATTAATTAGAATGCAACCATATGGAGCTAATTACGAGGGGGTGTATTCCTTACCAGAACAAGCTCAAGCGCCCTGGTCTTCGGATCCGTGGTAAGCTCCTTTGTTTTCGGGTCCTTCTTGTACCGGGCCCTGACAAAGTTCCTGGTCTGCTTGTCACCGTATTTATCGAAGAGGGGCGGTAGGCCTTGCTCGGCACGGTCCGCCTCCTCCTTGTCCCATATAGGCTCCGCCACTCTGTAACCGCCGGGACCGAGTGTGTGTTCCCCTAAGTTCAGCTCCCGCATTTCTTTCCCCCACTTACTTGATTCGGAGTTTGCGGTGCTCGAGCAAATGATCTTGAAGTCGTTGTAGTCATCTTCGGTGATCGAAGGATTTTTCTCCTTGATCTTCTCATAACTCTCACCTTTCTCGATCATTCTCTTCACATTGCTTTTCCAAGTAGACAGGGCCTTGCTCATCTTCGTGAGGGCAGCATTGTTCACTTTATTCCCTTTGAGGCTTGTGTTTTCAAATTCAGCGGGGAACTTGTATCGTTCGTGCAGCTTCGTGAAGAGGAGGTTGCGCAAATTCCCTCGGTCAGGATGCCTCAGGTTCTCGGTGTTGATCGAGACGGTGCTCCGGAGAATGCACCCGAGCTGAAGCGAGTACCCCTTGACTATTCGTTCGGGCGCCGTTGGATTCCCGTCGGAGTCCACTTCAGTAACTTCCTCCTTGAGGGTGCGGAGCACGGTCGGGCGCCGGTCCTTCCGTTGCCTCTTCGGTTGGCTGCCATCTGTGCGTGCGCCGCCATCATCAGTGGTGGCATCCTCGGCGGCACCATCAGTGGTGGCATCAGTGGGGTCATCCTCGGCGGTACCATCAGTGGTCTCTGGATCGGTGGGGAAGGCGGCGTCCTCATACAAGTGAGGTTGTTCCTCCATCTCCTGGGACAGCTTCCAGAATGGCTTGTCGACGCCCGAACCCCCGGCCTCATCGTTGTTGGCCATGTTTCTCTCTAAATAGGAACAAAGTTTGGTCAAAAAGTTGGTTATTGTCAAGGAACAAGATCATGGTCTCATCATTTAGGGTTTGTCGACACCGAGGCATCCTAAAAGCTAAGCTTTTATCATTGAGGGTTTTTCGACGCCGAGGCACCCTAAAAGCCTAAGCTTTCATCATTTCGGTTTTTATCGACACCGAGGCACCCTAAAAGCCATGCATTAGTCACAAGTACGCCGGGGCACTTGATCCTACTTAATTAACTACTAAGATACCCCGGCCCATGCATTAGTCACAAGTACCCCATATGTCCTATTTTTAGCAAAGTCATGCTAAAATTCACGGAAAATTTCAGCATGACCTTTGCTGAAAATAGGACATATGGAGTACCCGAATTTGCCGGAACGGAAGTTAATCGACATTCCGGCAAACTCAAGGGCCTCTCGGGTGGACAAGGCAAAAAAGGCCTCCATCACAACATGGAAAATACATTGGCATGTGAAGAGGTGAAACAATATATGCATCTCCAAGCAGTATCATTCAACATTTTGGACAAAACACTACAAGCAACATTTTGGACCTATGGTTTGAGAAACCACAGTCCACATAGTAATCGATAGACCAAAAAAATTTAGTCATAAGTAAATCGATAGACAAACAAGGAAGGCCTACCAACTTTATTCTTAGTTAGAATCTTAGCTGGTTAATTATTGTTAATGATTATCTTAAGCAAACTAAGCACTGACTGGTAAGACTTTTCGGAAGGGGCAAACTACATCCTTCTGAGTATGGAAAGAAACAAGATACTCCAGTGAGGGACTCAGTAAATTCGTACGTAAGTGAATCTTTACATAGGGGAAATAACCAGGCATGCAAATTTGACAACAACAATCACATAAGAGAAAAGAACATGTTTCACAAACTTACCAAGCCTATCATCTCCTAGGCATGAGATATATTAACAGCATAACCATACCAAGAGAACAATAATTAAAGCAGCACAAGACATGAAAACAGAGCTTACTTACTCTGGTAACTGGAAAACTGGCCCAAAGCTGTCAAACCACAGCACGAATCTGCACACAAAAACATGAAGTAAGTCGGCCAACTGCAGTATAAGTGGGAGTACAAAAGTAATATATTCTACAACTAAGTAAACTAACAAAGAGAGAGTTTGACAAGTAACTTGAAATCAACGAAGAAGGGCACAAAAAAGTAATCCTCCATGGAAACAGAGGTGATAAGCAAACAAGTCACACGGTAACAGCAATGCTGGCACTCCATCGTCAAGAAGGGTACCCAAATATATTAACAATCAAAGAGAATGCTTGCTTTGGTTTGGCTGAGAGCCATCCTTGTCGCTTTTACATGTGTTTGTTTTTCTTAGCTGAACCTGACAAACCTGAGGGTGCATCATCATATTTGTAATGACTGAAAATATTTACTTCAGGAAATATTTACTACTGTAGTTTCTGTTACAAACAAAAAAAAGACTGAAGTTTGTCCTAGCTATATTTCAGGATGATTTTTCAGTTGCTCATGCTTTTTACAAATTGTAGCTACTGTTTTTTATACCTAAACAAAATTGCCCTAGCTATATTTGCTACTGTTTTTATACCTAATTTTTTGCTACTGTTTTTTTAATTTGCTACTGCTTTTTTTATTTGCTACTGTTTTTTTATACATACACCACCAAAGTCCAAAGAGTAACCACTTATTAGCTACCAGGAGTAAGTAACTAACTAAATACACTTCTATAACAAAATAAATCAGAAACTTAGTTTTCAGTGTAATGAAACTAATTTGGCGTTGTAGGTCTTGATATATTTTTCTTATGGACTTGGTCAAATTTGAATAAGGACAAAGCTAGAACTTCAATTAATTTGGAATGGAGAGAGTAATCCACAATAGATAAACTGAAGCATACTAAATGAAGACAAGCTCTTGGATGCTACACCTTAGTTTTAGAATAGACAAACAGACACGTTCTAACTTCTAATGGAAAACATGGTTAGATAGATGATTACAAATTGCACATGAAAGAACAGGGGTAAATATTGTTAACAGAAGACAGCCAAACAAATATATTGCTCTTTATGAGGTTATGAGGTTACAGAGTACAAACTTAACTTGAGAATGACAGTGTTCAAAATAGTCAATGAAAAATTCATCAGTACTGAACATAATTAACAGAAGTTATTTTGATGGTATATAAGAATATTTATGGAACAAACAACATGAAGATAGCTGCAATCTTAAACAAAAATCAAAGCACACTTGTCTGTAAAAAGCTAACAAACTATGTGATGCTTCCAGCTAATATGTTCAGAGGACAGGAGCATGAGAAAAAATAACAGAAACTATATGATTTAACTGGTTTCAAAACATGAAGTCCTAAAAGCTCTTGTTTTTGACTTTGCATCCACTGATAAAGAAGAATCAGAGTAGTGAGCAAGACTGTAAATGTTCTGAAAATTAAAAGAAAAGAGTGATGTCTCAGAACTCAGCAGTTACAGCAGGAGGTACTGTATTTACTTGGAAACACAAATATGTTCTTCATTATCTGCTCATTACACCCAGAGGTTATTTTTTGGCAAACAAAATTGAGAAATTTTAAGACACTACTGAGTTAATATTAGCCGTTAATTTTTGCAGGCTGTTGAAATGAGAAGTTATATCATATATTGCCATTAAAGCACAATGGTAAATAAATAAAGATATAATTTTAACTAATGCTATCTAGGTTTCTATTTGGCTAGACTACACATCAAAGCTATGGTTCTTATTTTCATTTTGACTTCAAATCTTGACTAAAATATTCATCCGTGACCTTGGACGGTGAGATCAAATATTTATCTTATATCTTAGATGGTAAGCAGAGCATCTTAAGACTGCTGAACAAAATTAACTCCAACAGAAAGTGTAAATAAAAATCCAAAGAGGGATGCAATGATTCATCAAATAGTACTGCAGCTGCACTTATTCTTGTCTTCTGTTCTTCCTTTTTCTTGAATTGCTATGCTGATTCTGCTGTTCCTAAGTCCCTTAGATAGTATTTGAAACTATCTTATTTGGTGCTGGGTCAGTTCGCTTGTTTCAATTGCTATTTGACTTGATAATTTCATTCTTTCCTACCCTACTCTTTATCTACTTATCAGTTTGTACTTTTGGTTACTCTTTACTGGTTTCAATTTAAGGGACGTATAGGGCAAGTTCAGATGTCAAGATTACTGATTCTTTCGTGTCATGTTCATGAATGGCTGTGATGATATAAGTTGGTACTTGACAAACAGAATGGGGTTTGTAGCATTTTCACACAGTATAGAATGCTGTAGAGTAGGCCGGGTGGCGGGGTACCTGGAGGAAGGCGGGGAGGAGCGCGAACTTGTCGACGGGGCTGGCCACGGGCGCGGCACCGAGGAGACGAGGACGACGGGGCGGCGGGGCGGCGGCGTCGGGAGAGGAGAGGGCGGCGTCGCGGCGTCGGGGCGGAGACGAGGACGACGGGGCGCGTCGAGGCGGCGGGGCAGCGGCGTCGGGAGAGGAGAGGGCGGCGTCGGGGCGTTGGGGCGGAGACGAGGACGACGGGGCGGCGTCGAGGTGGCGGGGCAGCGGCGTCGGGAGAGGAGAGGGGAAGGGGATCGAGGGCGAGGGCGAGGGAGAGAGAGGGGATAGGTTTGGGCCGGGGATAGGAGAGGGGAAGGGGATCGAGGGCCGGGCGAGGGCACAATACTAATGGCGCACCACCCCTCGGTGCGCCATAAGTACATCCATACTAATGGCGCACCTCACCCTGGTGCGCCATTAGTATATTTTTTTTGATTTCTGCTTGAGCCAACAGGTTATCTTCCACCTGACCTGATCCACACCAAATTCCCTCTACTAGCTCGACTGGTCAGCAGCCAGTTCTCACACCAAGAGGTCTTGGGTTCGATTCCCAGGCTCCACAATTTTTTTTATGCATTTAAAATGCTATTTCATATTTATTTGTGTTTAAATATGTTCAAACTTGTTTAAATCATAACAGTAATATTTTTTATAAGACAGTAATAATTTTTTAAAAAATATCATCAAACAGTAATGCCGGTGGAGCGGGGGAGGGTGCGCAGGGTGCGGGGGGCCGGTGGACCGGGGGGTGCTCGACGGCAAGGGGGGCCGGATCTGGCGAGGTGGGATAGCGATCGAGATCGAGTGTCCATGAAATTTAAAAATATTCATGATAGTTCAAAAAGTGCCCATGAAATACAATCGAGAAATGAAGGCTACGATTTAAATACAATCGATCTCTTAGCTAGCTATCTGTTCACAATCTTCTTGCCCTTCTTTTTCGCAAATGGAGTTCTTCTGTGGAACGGACGTCCTTTAGGTAGGGTGGTCCTGCTTCTTCTTGTGGTGTATGCTGCTACTTCATCATCGTCGTCATGTTCGATTCTCGGGTCGCCGTACTTGTCGAAGTCTTGCTCATTGGCTACTCCATCCATTCCGATGATCTTCCTTTTGCCTCTCCTCACGACAACACGACTGGGCTTTGACGGGTCGGTAATGAAGAAGCATTGGTCCACTTGGGAAGCCAGTACCCATGGCTCATTTTTCGCGGTGACGTTTGCGCCTGCGGTCTTGGATTTGGCTTCGGGTATAACCATGGTGGTGAAATACCGGTCTTCTTTTAGGACGCTCTTGGCCCATCTGACACGGAACATCGGGACCTTCTCTCCAGCGTAGCTCAGCTCCCAGATCTCCTCGATCCTTCCGTAGTATCTGTCCTTGTCGTTACCGGTGTAGGATTCCATCGTTACCCCGGAGTTCTGATAACCATCGCTCTTCATGTCCTTGGCCTCGGTGTAGAATGTGTAGCCGTTGATATCGTACGCCTCATAGGTCATCAGGTTGTGCTCGGCGCCCTGTGACAAGGCGAATATGAGTTGTTCTTCCGCGGAAGAATCCTCATGTAAAGGGTACGACAGAAGCTTCTGCTTGAACCAACGCGTGAAACATGAGTTGTGCTCTTTGAGTATATCTCCGTCCGTCCTCTGTTGGCCTCGGTCATTGTACGTCTTCTTAATAAAGGTTTTGTGCTCTACCACCCAAGGATCGACCACGTCTATGTGTTGTAGCGCGACTAGGTTTGCTCTTTCAAAGTCGGCGAGTCGACCCTCGAAGTCGACATGCATTTCGCGGCGACCCTCACGGTGACCCCATCCAGCGAGCCTGCCGAGGTGCCTGTTGACGGGCAGACCAACGGGGTTCTCGATGCCTAGATAATTCGTGCAGTAGGAGATGCACTCTTCGGTCAGAAAGCCCCTGGCTATGCTTCCCTCTGGACGTGACATGTTGCGAACGTATCCTTTGATGACACCATTCATCCTTTCGAACGGCATCATGCTGTGCAGGAACGTCGGCCCGAGTTGGATGATATCGTCCACGATATGGACCAGCAGATGCACCATAACGTCGAAGAATGCGGGCGGGAAGTACATCTCAAGCTCGCATAGTATCACCACGATCTCTTCCTGTAGCCTTCTGAGTTGCCTCACGCCAACAGACTTCCGAGAGATGACGTCGAAAAAGTTGCATAGGCCAAATAGCGTTTCACGGACGTGCGCGTCCATGATCCCACGGATTGCAACTGGAAGTATCTGCGTCATCAGCACGTGACAGTCGTGAGACTTCATCCCGCTGAACTTCAGCTTCGCTAGGTCTAGGTATCTGCTTATCTTCCCCGCGTAACCGTAAGGAAGTTTTACTCCTACGAGGCAGGTGAAAAACTGCTCGATCTCCTCCTGACTTAGAGTGAAGCACGCGGGAGGGTAGTCATTTCCGGTCTTCTTGGCCTTTTTGCCTTTGCGACGACTTTCCGTGTCCTGCTTCGCCTCATCATCATCATCATCATCATATATAGCGTGAAGCTCCTGCCTGATGCCCATTGATTTCAAGTCTGCCCTTGCTTTCGGCCCATCTTTGGTCCTCTCTGGCATGTTGACCAGGGTACCAAGCAGACTCTCGCACACGTTCTTCGTGATATGCATGACATCAAGGCTGTGAGGCACACGGTGGATCTTCCAGTACGGCAAGTCCCAGAAAACAGACCTCGTTTTCCATACCTTCAGCAGCGGCTCTGGCGCCTTTCGCTTCTTTCCCGGCTCTGGCGCCTTTTGCTTCTTTCCCGGCAGTGGGCAGTCTTTCCAATTTTTCAACAGCTCGTCTATTTCCTCGCCGCTCCTCGTACGCGGGCGTCCTCGGGGTTCGGTTTCACCATCGAATAGATCCTTGCGTTTTCTCCACGGGTCATCGTCGCGAAGCCACCTTCGATGTCCCATGAACACGGTTTTCGAAGACCCGGGATCTCTATCTAGCTGGCGATACGTTGTGTCATCCATGCACCTGACGCATCCAGAAAATCCGTGGACCACCTGCCCCGCGAGATATCCGTAACCGAGATAGTCGTGCACCGTCGTGAGCAGCGCGGCTCTCATAGGGAAATATTCTTTCTCTGCGGCGTCCCACGTATTGGCTGGCGTTTTCCACAGCGTGTCAAGCTCCTCTTTCAGCAGCCCCAGATACAGATTGATGTCGTTCCCTGGTTGTTTCGGTCCTTCAATTAGCATACTCATGTGAATGTACTTCCTCTTCATGCACAACCAGGGGGGAAGGTTGTACATCCACACAAACACAGGCCAGGTGCTATGTGTGCTTCTCTGGCTGCCAAACGGATTGACTCCATCGGTGCTCGCGCCCAGCACGATGTTCCTTGGATCGTTCCCAAATTCTAGGTCTTCGAAGTTCAACGCTTGCCACTGGCTCGCATCCTTAGGGTGACTCAGCATCTTGTCTTTTTTATCTATCTCCGGATCATTTGCGTCATCTTCTCGCTTCTTCTCCTCCCTATCCGCGTGCCAACGCAGGAGCTTTGCTACCTTAGGGTCCGCGAAATACCGCTGCAGACGAGGAGTGATCGGAAAGTACCACACCACTTTTCGAGGAGCTTTCTTCCTCTTCTTGTATCGAGTGACGCCGCACACCGGACATATGGTAGACTCCGCGTGCTCGTCCCGATAAATGATGCAATTGTTCATGCACACATGGTATTTCACGTGCGGTAAATCCAGAGGACACACGATTTTCTTCGCCTCCTCCAAACTGGTCGGGCACTTGTTCCCCTTGGGAAGACGTTCGTGCCAGAATGACATGTTCTCGTCGAAGCATGCGTCGGTCATTTTGTGTTTTACCTTCATCTCCAGAGCCATGAGCGTTACTTTCAGGCGGGTATCCTCGGGCCTGCATCCTTCATACAATGGAGTAACCGCGTCTAACTCAAGTTGATCCATCTTGGCTTTCTCTCGGGCGGCAGCTCTTGCGTTATCCGTCTGCTTGAGAAGCAGCTCTTGAATATGAGGGTCCTGCACCCAGCCCATCGATGGTCCAGCGTCGTCTGCTCCGCCGGCATCATCATCTTCATGATCATGCCCGTCGTCTGCTCCGGCATCTTCCTCATCATCATGTCCTGCATCTTCTACATGATGACTGTGTACAGCATCACCGTCGTGATCATCTCCTGGGGATTCTTCGTCTTCTCGCCCGCCCGAGCCGCGGTGGTTGTCTTGCTGCCCTTCCTCATTTCTTGCCCGGCCCCCATGGACGACTTCGTAGTCATCTTCATCACCTTGCCACCGATAGCCATCCATGAAACCACGCAAGAGCAGGTGGTCCCGCACCTGCCAGGATTCCGGGTCCGCAATAAGGCTCTTCAGCTTGCATCTTCGACACGGACATCTTATCTCCGTCTCGTTCTTTTGAAGCATCTCGGCCTTCGCGGACCTCAAAAACCTATTCACGATGCCTTCGGTCATCATGCGGACCATGGTCGCCTGCGGGGTAGAGCAAAACGATATTTTAGAACCAAGAAAAAATTTGGCATGACTTTCCCTAAAAATAGGACCAAAAAGAATGCTTAATGCCAAAATTCTCGCCGAAACGGAAATGAATCAACATTCCGGCAAAATATTGGCAACTATCGCATTTCAAATACCGGTACACCTCCAAACACAAACACATATGCAACACCACAAACATATGCAACACCACGAACATACATAGATCTAGCTAGGCCATAAAAAGTGCATGTGCACATTGTTGTAGGGAGAACAACATAAATATAGCTTCCCCCTTACTTACCTATCAAAACAAGGTAATTTAACCACTTAAATTGAATGAATCTATGGTGGAAATGAGGTGAAAAAGAGGAGGCACCCGAGACAAGGAGGAGGTGGAGAGAATGAAGTGGGGAGAAAGTGAGTGTGGGTAGGAGAGGCTGTCCAAAATATCTTGTTGCTGCCCACTTACTAATGGCGCACCAACTCTAGATGCGCCATTAGTAATCCAGGTTACTAATGGCGCACCTTCTGGTGGTGCGCCATTAGTATGTTTGGACAGGCGCACTAGTTAAAAAAAACTTTTGATACTAATGGCGCACCCTGGGCCAGGTGCGCCATTACTAGTTACAACTAGTAATGGCGCACTGTGTCTGGATGCGCCATTAGTATGTTTGGACAGGCGCACTAGTTAAAAAAAATTGATACTAATGGCGCACCCTGGGACAGGTGCGCCATTACTAGTTACAACTAGTAATGGCGCACTGTGTCTGGATGCGCCATTAGTATGTTTGGACAGGCGCACTAGTTAAAAAAAAATTTGATACTAATGGCGCACCCTGCGCCTAGTGCGCCATTAGTAGTTTCAACTCTAATGGCGTATCAGAAGGTGGTGCGCCATTAGTATATACTAATGGCGCACCGCTTGTCTGGTGCGCCATTAGTGTCAATCCCATCTATAGCCCTTTTTCTAGTAGTGCCCATCCTCCTGCTCAAAGCCTGGCTGGAGGGGATTGTCTTCATCTTCGGCACTATCTGCAGCGTTATTGTCTCTTGTGCCGGTATCGCTACCTTTGCTATGGCGGGGCTTAGAGCGGCGCCGATGACGCCGTTGCTTAGATTGCTTCTCGAGGGGATTATCCTCCGTTGCCTTATTGTCATCGCTTTCTTTGGGGGTATCCACCATGTATATATCATATGATGAGGTGCCCGTACAGCGCCCTGTGGGCGGTGGTTCCTGTCCATCTCCAGCATCGTCGTCCATACCGTCGATGTCTTCGGAGCCGAAATCAAGCATGCCGGTTAAGTCGTCGACAGTGGCTATTAAGTGGGTGGTGGGTGAGGAATGAATTTCTTCGTCGTCCGCTTCCCACTCGAGCCGGACATAGTTCGGCCAAGGGTCTCCTGACAAGGAGAGAGACCTTAATGAACTTAGCACGTCGCCCAGGGGCGAGTGCTGAAAGATATCCGCGGAGGAAAACTCCATGATCGGTGCCCAATCAGATTCGATAGGCACGGACGCAGGCGGTTCAGAGCCCGTGGCCGGGGACGAATCCAAGTGTCCGACAACACATGTCTCATAGGAGGTGAAGTCAGCATTCGGCTCTATCGCCGCTGAGTGTGCGGCCTCCATGGCGGGGTCCATCCACCCGTCCTCGGACGGCGCGATCTGCTCCGGATTGAGGGCCGGAGTGGCCATAGGTGTGACCTCCCGAACACCGTCCGACGACAGAGCTAAGTCATGCTCATCGTGATTGTGCGGCACACCTGACATGGGCTCGAATCCGTCGAAGATCAAGTCTCCGTGGATGTCAGCAGTATAGTTCAAGCTTCCAAACCTGACCTGGTGGCCAGGGGCGTAGCTCTCGATTTGCTCCAGATGGCCAAGCGAGTTGGCCCACAGTACGAAGCCGCCGAATACGAAGATCTGCCCGGGGAGGAAAACCTCACCCTGGATCGCATCGTCGCCGATGATCGAAGGGGCCATCAAGCCTTTATGGTGACGGCACAGTGGAACTCTCAATGAAAGCACCAATGTCGGTGTCAAAACCGGCGGATCTCGGGTAGGGGGTCCCGAACTGTGCGTCTAAGGCGAATGGTAACAGGAGGCGGGGGACACAATGTTTACCCAGGTTCGGGCCCTCTCGATGGAGGTAATACTCTACTTCCTACTTGATTGATCTTGATGATATGAGTATTGCAAGAGTTGATCTACCACGAGATCGTAGAGGCTAAACCCTAGAAGCTAGCCTATGATTATGATTGTTGTTGTCCTACAGACTAAACCCTCCGGTTTATATAGACACCGGGGGGGCTAGGGTTACACAGAGTCGGTTACAAGGGAGGAGATCTACATATCCGAATTGCCAAGCTTGCCTTCCACACCAAGGAGAGTCCCATCCGGACACGGGACGAAGTCTTCAATCTTGTATCTTCATAGTCCAACAGTCCGGCCAAAGTATACAGTCCGGATGTCCGAGGACCCCCTAATCCAGGACTCCCTCAGACGCGAACAAGGGACAGAGCTACGTCAGCACCGCACGGAGCAGACAATTTCTTCCATTCTTGCACTCGACCAGGGATCTCATTGAGTCGAGTCATCAGAGACTCAAGGTCATTTTGGAGCGTCTCCCTTGGCCAGAGCGTCGTGTCGATCTGCGACACCGCAACCTTCAGTCGAGTGAGGTAGTCTGTAATGCTGGCAAGCCGGGATTCCAGTCGAAGCACGTTCATGGCAGCTTCATCTTTAACAGGGGAATTGATGGGGTCTAAGCTTGTCTCGATTCGCCCAGTTTCTTCCTCAAAGTTTTGGCAGAATTCTACACTCACAAAGAAATAATGAGTCGACGGCTTTATGATGAATCGACGATAGCAAAACAATCGGACAAGGAAAGGTACCTTCAAGCATAACGAATAATTTCTTGGCGAGTCCTCCCAGATAAGTCTCCAGCTCGTTTCTCCTCCGACTGAGATCACCAACCTTGTCAGTCAAAGCTCCCTTGTCCTTCTTCAGCCGAGTCACCTCCTTATTGGCCTCGTTAAGAGCAGTCTTCAGCTTGGCATTTTCTGTTTCTAACTTTCCGACTGAAGCCAGCTTCTGGTCGGCAAGTGCTGTTTTCTCTTCGGTCGATTTTTGTGCGGCTGCAAGGTCAAGATCCTTCTTCTCCAAAGCCTGGTTCATTTTTTCTGAGAGAAATAACGCTCGGTCCAGAGGAAGGAAATAACACTCGGTTCAGAAAAGAGTCAGTCGACAAGTTTTCCATACCAACAGCATCATCCTTAGCCTTCTGCAAGTTCTCCTTGGCAAACTCCAAATCAAGATTGAGCTGGATCTGCTTCTGCTCCAAGTCAACAAACCGGCTTCAAGTTCACAAGATTTCTGTGGTCAGAGGATAGTCAATCGACAGATACAAAGTTTGGTTGCTTACCAGGCAATAAAGTTCAAATTCAAAAAAGTTCTAAGACTACTGTTGAATCAAACATTCAAAAGTAGTCTCGGGGACTACACCCAGTGGGTGCACTTAGCGTGCCCCCACTAGTTCAGGTTCCACTCGACATAGTCCGTCCAGACCGATTAGAAGAATGTCAAAAAAAGAAGAAAAAAGAGAAGGAACAGTTATTCTCAGACCACAACTGACTGCCCGCAGTCGACCGCGGTCTCGGGGACTACACCCAGTGGGTGCACTCAGCGTGCCCCCACTGGTTCAGGTTCCACTCGACATGGTCCGCCCAGACCGAGTGGAAGAACTGAAGAATAAGACATTTTTATCAAGACCCCTGCCGAATCACGCATTCAACGGCGGCCTCGGGGACTACACCCAGTGGGTGCACTCTGCGTGCCCCCACTAGTCCAAAGATACAATCGACACAACCTAGTCGACTCAACTGGAAAAACTACTCAGCATAAATTGAAACACCTAGTGGGTGTACAGACTGACAAATGGATGCGCAATGAAGTTTTCAGGTAGCATATCCTAACAGAACAAGCGACAAGCTAGAAGATCAGTCGGAAATCAACTAACCTGGACATTGGCCTGGAGTGCTGAGCTGGCGTCATAGGCAGCTTGACTAGCCTCGCGCACCATTTTCATCTGCTCCATCATAAGGCCCGCCTGGCGTATAGCTTCCTTGGCGACGCTCACTTGGTCCTCTGAGACATGATGGGCGGTGAAAAGTGAAGACGGTGGATCAGCTGTAGCAGCTCGAGAATCTGAGGCATGGAGTTGCACAGATGAAGCAGGGGCCTGTGTAGTCGACGCTGAAGGATGTGCACTTGACAATGGAACCGCAAAAGTAACAGAAGCACGGTTGAGATCCCCGGACTGCTGGATAGCCGGTTCTGCCGCCAGCGTCGACTGAGGCGTCTGGCTAGCTAATGTCCTCCTGCCCGAGGTCCTGCCCCTCCTTCCCGTGGGCTTCTGTGGCACATCTTCGTCGTCATCTGGAAGTTCAATAACATTTTGCGGAGCTGCAAAAGAATCGACCACAAGAGCTCAGTCGACCGTAGAAGTGGTTGACAAAGAAAAGACAAGATGACATGAGCCATACCGGCTTTGGATGTGACCGCATCTTCCATCTCCTCATCATCATCATCCTTATAAATGGAAGTCCCAGAGGTAGCAGCACTACAAATTCCAAGATTCACTCAGTCAAAATAGGAAAGTGAGTCGACCGAAGATCGAGTCATGCAAAAACTGAGAGGTCAAGCACAATGATTACCCAGAAGCGATGGGGATGTTCACTTTAATCTTGGGCAAGGCCTTCCGGGGTTTTGACGGCGCGACTTTGGGCTGCTTCGGCGCTTTCTCAGTCGGCACAGGAGAAGATGTTCGAGTGCGCTTTGAAGTCTGTCCAGTCGGTGGAGTCGCTTTGCCACGAACACTTGCTGGGTCTTGCCTCTGCTTGGAGCGTCTTTCCGGGCGAGGTGGAGAGTCGACCTCCTCACCACTGCTTGAGTCTTCACTCTCCTCATCTTCTCCTCCATCAGAATGCCAGTCGCCGCTGTCACCTCCGCTCGCCTCTCCCTCCTGCTCCTGCTCCTGCTCTCCGTTGGGCATCGAATACATTTCAGTGTAGATCTGCAAGGCACAGAGTTGAGCGGATATCAATCAGTTTCAAGAACAAATACATGTCAGAACAAAAAGACACTCGAAAAAAAAGAGCCAGACCTTGTCGGGTTCGTTGGTGTTGTCGAGTGGGGGAATCCTCCTAGACCCCCTGGGGTTGTCCTTGTTGCCAGTGATGCCCTGCAGCCACTGCGCCACCGTCTCCTCATCAACTTCCTCCGGGTGGGTCCGAGTGCTGTCATCAATACCCGAGTACATCCACATTGGATGATCACGGGCTGGAGTGGCTGAATGCGTTGACTGAGAAACACCTCTAACAAGTCCATGCCAGTCACACCATCGTGGACAAGTTGGACTACTCGCTCAACCAACATATTCACCTCCACTTTCTCAGCTGGAGTCACTTTCAAGGGAGAGGGCTTCTCAACTCGCTCCATGGAAAACGGAGGAAGGCCAGTCGACTGACCAGGGGTCGGTTGGTCCTTACAATAGAACCAGGTCGACTGCGGCCCTCTGACTGAATCAGGAAGAATCATAGCAGGGAAAGTACTTTTACCCCTCATCTGGATCCCTAGACCTCCACATGTCTGGATCATGTGTGTCCTCTCATCACTCGGATTAGCCTTTTTTACAGACTGAGAACGACAAGTGAAAATGTGTTTGAAGAGACCCCAGTGCGGTCGACAGCCCAGAAAGTTCTCACACATGGACACGAATGCAGCAAGGTATGTGATAGTGTTGGGAGAGAAGTGATGAAGTTGGGCTCCAAAATAGTTCAGAAAACCCCGGAAGAAAGGATGGGGGGCAAAGAGAAACTGCGGTTGACGTGGGTCGCAAGGACACACTCACCCTCCTGCGGCCGCGGCTCGGTCTCGTCCTCCGGAAGCCGCCAGGAACCGTGGGGAATCAATCCCCCCTCAACCAGATCCTCCTGCTGGATCGTGGACCGAATCCAGTCGCCCTGGATCCAGCCGGGTGCCAGGCCAGATCTTGACGGCGACCCTCCCCGGCTCGTCTTCTTTCCCTTCGCCTTCGTCGTCGCCTTCTTCGCACGCTCTAGAGCCGCCGTCTTGTCCTTCGCCATCGCAGCGGGTTGCGCTTGGGCTGGGCGGCAGCGCCAAGGGTGGGGGCGGACGCAGTGGAGAAGCAGGGGAGGAAGAAAGAAAGTGGGACGCACTGTGTAGAAAAACACCGGTCCAGACACCTTATATGGGCCAATTCCCCAAGTGACTGACTTGAGGGCCCAGGCAATCCTGTCAAATCCTGCAACAGTCGCGCGCTCGGTACGTGGCGAAAAAGGTGGCGCGAGAATCAAGCCGCCCTGCCTAATCTGCTCCGCTTACTGCGGTCCTCTCCACCCCGCCCGCTTCCCCAAATTTCGAATCCCGTGAGATCCGGGAATGACAGTGCAGTCGATCGCGCCAAAGATTTTATACCATATAAGCATTCAAAGCTTATCAACAAAGTTCACTCGACAACCTCGGAATGGCTCAAGGCGACCGAAAACGAGGTCGAAGTTTTTGCATGGTTCACCAATCCAAGTAAAATGCTTCTGAAGCGTGAAAATTGGGTCGGAACCATCTTCAACTCCATCTCCACTCAGACCCTGAACCATTCAGGGGCTAATGACGATGACATGTACCTAGGGTAGGGTAATAGACCTGATCTAAACACCCTTCCCAAGGACACTGCCCTACAGTTAAGGACATTCAAAGGACAGCAACTTCTACCGACTGGAATCACCTCAAGATGCAACCCACTCGACCAATGGTTCCACTCGGATAATTCAATTCCATTCGACCAGGATATAATCATTCGACCATATCAGAAACCACTCAGAGTACAGAAGATCTAAGGTCACTCTGGATGGCAACGGTCGGACGTTCACTCCGTAGTCTTAATGATCATTTATATGACTTTAATACTGATGTTACCAGTAACGTCCCCTCTTTATGTACATTGAACCCTATGTAACGGGGGACGGCTGGGGTCCTGACGCACTCTATATAAGCCACCCCCTCCTCTGGGACAAGGGTTCACACCCCTGTAACTTCACGCATAATCCAATCGACCAGCCTCCGGGCACCGAGACGTAGGGCTGTTACTTCCTCTGAGAAGGGCCTGAACTCATAAATCTTGCATGCACAACTTCACCGTAGCTAGGATCTTGCCTCCTCATACCTACCCCCCATTCTACTGTCAGACTTAGAACCACGACAACGACTACAAGCACTGAAGTGAGCCGAAGACGTGCTGTCGTCATTGCCCCTCCCTCGCCGGAGCCTGGCACAACTTGTTGTAGTAGGCAGTCGAAAAGTCGTCGTGCTAAGGTCTCATAGGACCAACGCCACAGAATAACAACCGTCACCGATGAAGAGAATTTTAGATCAGAAGGATCCAACCTGAAGACACATAAACAAAGACAAACAAAGACCGGATCTACCAAAGACAACCACTGACCAAATCTCGCGAGGTCCGCTGGAGACACACCTCCACACGCCCTCCGACGATGCTAGACACACCATTGGGAGGGGGGCTAGGCGGGAGAACCTTATTCCATCTTCAAGAAGTCGTCGCCGTCTCATTTTTTTAAGCAGGACACAAACCCTAACAAAAGTTGAAGAAGCACCTGAAATCAGAGCCCTCGTGCTGGTAAGGGCCGGTATCCACCGTCACCCATGGCCCTACGACCACAGGAGATGTGGGAGATCGGCGGCACCGTCGGCGGAAGGCAGAAACCCTAGCCGCCTTTTTTTTAGGCACGGCACAAAAGCAGTAAGTCTCAAAAACCAAAATGCATCGTGTTCTAGGCGGACGTGCCCATACAACAACTGAGTGTCGTTTCTCGCCTAGTGATTTCGTCGACACAAAAAGGCTTATGCCCAAACCCGGTGGGTATCTTTGCCCCATGGAGATACGAATCAGGTATATCTCATGTATGCATATATTTGTCTCGCAGATAGCAAGTTCAATAGTAAACCCAAATCTTGATGTTGAAAATATAATGCAATACTGACAGAATGGCATTCTTATATCTCTACCTAATAATAAATACGGAGTTCTTATCACGTTCCGTCAAGCAATTTGCAAAAAAGAAAACTGCGTTTTGTGTGAATTAATCCGCAGTACACATTTAAGTCACAGCCGAACCGTTATTTTACATTTTTTTCAGAAACTCCCTTCGACTTTTAGGTAATTCACGCGCAGATCATACTTAAGTCAAACAAATATATTTTTTAATTATCCAATCTCTTAAACGGTAACTTTGATTTTAATATGTTAAATATTAATTTTGATTAGAAAATATGTAGAATCTGAATATGATGTTATTTTTACCTGCTAAATTTTTATAAAATATTATTTTGGAAGATATTTAACTCAAGGAAATGTTTTTTTAAACTATCCATATATTTTAAACCGTAACTCCGATTTTAGTATGTTATATATGCAATTTTATTAGAAAAATGTGTAGAAGCTGAATATGATGTTATTTTACGTGTGAAATATACTTTTAAATATTATTTTGGAAGCAAACTTATACTCTATAGTGCACAATCCGTTTTTCCTTTCGTACCGGTGGCGATCCGAATTGCAAATAAACACTTACTAAAACTATATAGAGACGAAAGAAAACATCGATAACTACACATGCGCACCTCTAAACCTCGCGGGAGAAAAACAACAGCCTTCTCATCGCGAGGGCGGGGGGGGGGGGGGGGGGGGGGGGGATGCTTTAGGATAACCACATTCAAACACATTTTGGTTTGTGTGAATACTGAGACCACCGCCGGCGAGGGTGGGAAGGAGGATAAGCAGCAACACAAATGTGATGCCTCGCTAAAATAAGGACGTGGACCTATTGTAGTCTTGAGTGATGGTTATTGAGTTAAGAGCGTGTATTATTTTTTCTTTCGTTGCAACGCACGGGCTCTTTTGCTACTATACATTCAACGATTCAACCACATCATATCGAACGATTCAACCCATTCATAAAATGTTCGTTGATTCAAAAATGGTCATGCTTTCCAGAAAATGATCGTTAAATATAAAAACCGTTAAATCGAAAAATGTTTGTGAATTTCAAAAAAATGTTCGCCGATTCAAGAAAATTGTTTAAAAAAATGTTCACAATTTTTAGAAAAATGTTTGAAATAGTATGAAATGTTCATGAATTTATAAATGTTCTTCATTTTAGAAAATGTTCAAAAACTTGTAAGTGTCCAAGAATTTGAAAAATATTTGCAATTTCAAATATGTGCACAAGTTTTAAAATATGTTGATGATTTCACGAAAACTTACAAATAGTTTATTCATTCATAAAATGTTCGTTGATTCAAAAATGGTCATGCTTTCCAGAAAATGATCGTTAAACAAAAAAACCGTTAAATCAAAAAATGTTTGTGAATTTCAAAAAAATGTTCGCTGATTCAAGAAAATTGTTTAAAAAAATGTTCACAATTTTTAGAAAAATGTTTGAAATAGTATAAAATGTTCATGAATTTATAAATGTTCTTCATTTTAGAAAATGTTCAAAAACTTGTAAGTGTTCAAGAATTTGAAAAATATACGCAATTTCAAATATGTGCACAAGTTTTAAAATATGTTGATGATTTCACGAAATTGAGAGTGATAGTGTATCTCGGTGGTGCAGCAAAATGTGATCATGACCATTGGAAATTATGATTTTTTTTTCCTCCCATTGTTTTGCTAGTATAAATCAAATAACATGTTTTGTATAGGCTAAAAGAAGCCCATTTTGTTCTATGTATTTGTTCTGCACCACATATTAAAATATGTATACATTTCTCAGATTCTTTCGAGGTACAGAAATACTGTTTTTGAATCATTATTTTGTTAAAAGAATGGCTACATGTACGATGTAGCCCAGGCCCTAGAACTGTGGAGGTCGAGGGGTGGCATCAATATCATCTATCTTTGCCGGAGCGCTAATGCCAGTGTTTGTGAAAATACATATCATCATCTTGACAGCTGTTTACTTTGGTTATACAGGGACAATGTTGATGCATGAATCTACAGGTGCTGTCTTTCTATCCATAGCTTATGGGGCATTGCAGAACAAGTTTAGTACCAGCCACAACAAGACTTTTACACACAATACAAGAAAAACGAATTGCACCATTCAAGAAAATAAATTGAACAATGATGTTCCTCTGCGCTCTCACTATGCCACGGCTCGCTCAAGTCTGACCTGCAAATTATGCACATTCAAAACATAAGAGCATTTCAGGTCGAATCATATATGTATTTTCTGTTATCTTGAGCTCTCACTTAGGTTATAAAAGATGCATCAAACCAACTATTTAGTTTCATAAAAACACGCAAATGCACGTGTAGAATAATATATGTATTTTCTGTTATCTTGAGCTCTCACTTTGGTTATATAAGATGGGTCAAACCAATTATTTAGTTTCATAAAAACACGCAAATGCACATGTAGATCTGCATACTAGTTCCTGTTGTACCTCACTTTGTCATCTCTGATCAAGACCTCCAAAGAACTGTTCCAAGCTTGCAGAGCTGAAAACATTGGGTGACACCCTCTCCGTTTGCTGTGGCGAAATGTGCAGCTGATACTTGATAAACCTCTGCAATGGAGATAGCAAATAAAACCTCTGCAATGGAGATAGCAAATCAAACCTCTGCATTTGTGCATTTGTGACTTACAGATAACTGGTGAACGATTTCAGGACTCGAGTCAATGTGCCAGTCAGGTTCCAGTTGCCGGACAAAAGAGGTGCGACCAATTTCCGTACTGCAGAACAGAACCTACAGATTTCAGCAAAGAGTTATATTTCAAACACCTATTCCATATATCCAAAACTAAGGGTAGTGATAAATGTCTGTCTGCAAGGTCTTATTATGAAGTTTACCTTCTCTCTCACCAAACTGCCACTGGTAAAAAGCCCAGCTTCACTAAGGGCAGACAGTACCTTTTCCTGCGTCAATTCAAATGTGTGGGGGTCAAGTTATCTGCTCCAAACACTATACTAGGTAATGAAGCACATACTTGTAATAATTCAAACTCTAAATTCCAAAACAATGAGCTGTAGTGAAATGAAAAACTTTATTTGGTATGCATATGATGATGGAAGTATACTGGTGCACAACATAATAAAGTAACAAGAGAACACGGGGGCTCTTTCAAGACCTACCTCACTTTCATCATCAAGAACGTGCTCCATCAGATAGACGTCACAAATTTTTGCAATTTCTAGAAGAACCTCCAAGACAGAAGGTCTCACTGTGACGTGATTCTGAAGGAAGACATACATCCATGAATTCATTAGTTAGTCAATAAAAAATAGCAAAATTTGCTGAAGCATTTCTGCTCACCTGGAGCTCCTCTGGAGTTGTTTCCTCCAAAATCACACCAAGTAACCGGCAGGTAACCTGAAACAGTTCTTCCCACATTAGTGAAACACATGCATTGGTCCAACAGGACGCTCGAAATTTTGTAATAACACTAAAAGCAGTGGTTTGCGCAGTACCCTTCGCCCTTCGCTCAGTTTATGCCTGACAAGCTGCTCAAGAGTCAGCTGAAGAAGAAACAGGCAACTATCAACCTAAGGATTACTTAAACATTAACATTATTTAGAAATAAACAAAGGAAGCACTACATTTACTGGTTGGAAAAGCTGATTGATCGCTTCATGTGCTCTTGAATCTACTGATGAGCAGGCATCTGTTCCGACCAAAGCACCTGGCTGTGATCTACTGCTTGTGTTGCTAGATGATGGAGCATCCCGTCTCCGTGGCCTCCGAGGTTGCTCTGGAGGAGCTCTCAACAGTTTCCAGGCAAATACAATTGTGATGGCAATTGCAGCAAGTGTGGTAAGCGAGCGAAGCTTCTAAACGAGGAAACGAAAGAAGTACTTCAATAATTCTGGGAACAAGGACTCAAAATAACATATCATAAAAATGGCAAGTCATGGGACTTAGCACTTGAGAACCCAAAAAACCTGTGATGGCAATTGCAGCAAGTGTGGTAAGCAAGCGAAGTTTCTAAATGAGGAAATGAAAGAAGTACTTCAATAATTCTGGCAACCAGGACTCAAAATAACATATCATAAAAATGGCAAGTCATGGGACTTAGCACTATAGAACCCACAAAACTTAATGTATCCTTTTGTTCTAGCCAAGTAACACACAATGCACTGATCAGTCCACTGTTTGCTTCAAGCACTTATACTTTGTGGAATCATATCGTTGTTCAAACAGTGTAAATTTGCAATTATAGACGTCACAGGTCTTGATGTCTTGCATGAAGTGCTTACTTATGTTGCTTTGGTGTTTAAAACGGAATGTCTCATTACCAGAGCATTCCGTTTCGATGCGGACATATTAATTAATGTGTATTCAATTTATAGACACGAGTCATATAATTAGAAGAAAGATAAAACGTGAAAAATAATGATGAAAGGGTTAATGGTAGCTTGGACTAGCATGTTTACAACAAGGGAACGGCGAAGCCTACAAAGCAACAGGTCGAATATTCCATGTATATTGGCTCTCAGTAAGAGTAGAACCTCAGGACAATAGTACCACCTCGCTCTGTGGCACCGATTTGTCCGGCAACCAGCGTGTCCGTATCAAATACTGTATCTGATAAGGATACATTCCCAATATATATCAGTGGAGTATCGGTTAGTACGGTAATAATAAAGTATCTTAATTTAGATACATTTCAGAAGCTTCCCTGATCCTTTCTTGTACGGCCCGGCCCGGCCCAGCAAAAACTGAGTAAGGGGCATATCCTAATCCTAGCCTGTCCCCATCCCTTGTGTCCAGCCTCCACACCCGATCCTCTTCCTCCCTGCTGTACCCACTCTTGGCGGCGCCACCAGATCTAGCAGGCAACCCTAACCTGTCCCCATCCCTTGTGTCCATCCAGCCTCCACTCCCAATCCTCTTCCTCCCTGCTGTACCCACTCTTGGTGGCGCCACCAGATCTAGCAGGCAAACCGGCGACAAGCCGGCTGTGGGCTACTCGCCTCCTCCCCCTCTCAGGCTCTAGCAGCAGCGCACTGGCCGCAAGATACGGTGTGCTCCCCGCACCCTCCCCTTCTCAGGCTCCAACAGCAGGCCAACAGCTCGCCGGTGGTGGGCTCCTCGTCTCTTCCCCCCTCTCAAGCTACAGAAGCAGCTCACCACCGTGCTTCCTGCCTCCTGCCCCCTTAGGCTCCAGCAGTAGCTCGCCGGTGGTGAGCTCCTTGACTCCTTCCCCTCTCAGGCTCAGCATCAAGGTATGCTCCAGTGCACCAACTCCTCTCCTACAGATTTCTATCTAATGGCAGCTCCCCTCCTGTAGGCTAAAAACTTCTCCATTTTTGTGTTCTTTTGTGCGCTGTTTCTACCTAATCTGCACCTTCACTATGAACGGGAAAAGAGCAAAGCGTCAAGCTAATCTGCTGTTCCTAGAAGAAAACTGTTTGTTGTTAATTGTTGGCCACTTTGCTATTGCAGTGTCCTGGCTGGAATTGCCAGAATTATGGCCAGTACGGAATGCAAGCTGCTGCGTGCTGTTTTTGTTCTGAAGCAGAATGAACAGGTAACTCCGGCCGGAATGGAAGGGGTTAAATAGGTATGCTCTATTGATCTAGGACATCATATTCTATTAACTAAAGAATATTTGCCATTTGGCAGTCTGACCTTAATCTATATTAAATTCAGGAATAGCAAAAAACACCCCATCACTATCTACCCACAGAGGTATATCATCTCTGGAGATCACATAGTAGCCATCCGAATCTTTCTGACTAACCGGCATTCCTATATAGCAGTACTGACTGATTCTTTCAGCCAAGGAGACATCAAAATCACAAGGACCACAGCAATCCCCTGACCTTTTGCCGAAACCGATCGCGCATTACCCTGAAAAATAGGAGACATGCTTTACAGTGAACACCTGCGAACCCCCGCCTTGTACATGCCCGAAGCTTGCGCGGCAGCTAACAACACATTACTGAATCGATGCTTCGCAACCTAGGGAGTACTAATAGCTAGCGCAGCAGAACACCCGGTGGCCTATACACAGCTAAGAAGCACAGCCTTTCCCCCAAACATGGAGCCAGCAGCTTTGGGGGCCAGGCCACCAACAAAAGGGAATTCCTCAGCTACGAGGTACAGTAGTACTACCGACAGATCATTCAGGCACGGGAGGGGACCGAGGCCAAAGATCCGAGCGGAAACCTGGCGGTCGAGGTCGAAGGGGAGGCGATCGGAGTAGCGGGAGAGGACGTCGACGATGCGCCGCACCAGATCGGCCAGCTCGTCGTCCTTCCCGGCCCCGGCCCGCGCCGCCGCCGGGGACGAAGCCGACGCCGCCGCGGCGGACTCCGACGCCATCGCCGCCGACGAGACGGGGTGGGGACGGGCGGCCTGGGCAGACAAACCCTAGGAGCTAGTCCGAGGCGAGGCGCTCGTCGGTCGCGGCGAGGCGGGGGGCAGAAGTGTAATTTGGGGTGGGGTTGGAGGGGGCGGTGGGCTGTGTGACCTGTGTGAGATGTCGGGACGGAAGGAAGGGGAAAGCGGCTGCTTCGTGCTCTTGTTTTTGTCACGGCCTGGCGTGCGAAACCTCGTTTTCGCAGTTAAGGCCTTGGATTAGGGGAACTATTTTTTCTTCCCTCAGTTTATCAAGAAGTGAGGCTTTCTTAACTTTTTTTCAAGCTTTGCCTCTCAACTCTTCATACCAGTCTCCCTGACAGCGATATTTCCGAGTCAAACTCGGTTTTGACGCTTCGCAAACTTTGTCCCTTAACTGTTAATATCAGGTAGAATAGTCCCTAAAAAGAGTGTTCCTCGGCCAAATCCGGTTTTGACTTTTCCTGGCACGGTTTTGATCACTCAAACACTTGTAAGGTTTCCCCTTCCTTTGTCTATCGCCTCGCTCTTCCTCTCTTGTGAACTAGATACCACCGCCATCGAATCCTCCATGTCATTGGTCCAACCGGTACCAATGAGCATGATGCCTTCGCCTTGCATCCCCAAGGGTTTGGGATTGTACCTCATCACGGTGGAGGCTTGTATGCAGTGGCGAATTGTGCTCCTTTCTCTCATCTGTGCTAGTTTAGATCTGATCTGCCACCTATCCTCACCCTGACTGTCCTGGTGACCATCTAAAGCGGGAGGATCTTCTCCCATCACCAACCTCCTAGAGCAGCACCGCCGCCTCGCTCTCAGCATCACGCAATGTACATCTAAAACGGGTGGAGTTGCTCCAGTCGCTGGAGCAGCGTCAATGGTTCAATGACGATATGTATGTACGTATGTATGTATGTATGTATGTATGTATAATAAAAGAGAGAGAGAGAGAGAGAGAGATTCTATCGGTGACATGCGGCCCTATGCCACCTAACAGTGATGATGTGGCCAAAACCATGTGACATAAGGTCAAAACCGGGTTTGTAAGGGAATACCGATATCAGGGACTAACTATACATGGTATTAAGAGTTGAGGGAAGAAGGTTGCACCAGAAAAAGTTAAAGGACGAAAGCCACATTTCACGATAAATTGAGGGACGAAAAATACACTCTTCTAGTTATACCCCGAGCATACCCTAGGTCGGGCTTGGAAAGGCCCTACTGAAAATGCCACGCCCTGGCCCAAAAGAAGTTAATTTTGTATTTAAAAATTATGTAGTACACATGATTTTTGGAATCAAATAACAGAAGACTATACATATGTTTTCAAGAAACACGAAAAATCATATTGTTCTCCATATCTATGGACGGGGCTATTATCTACGTTAAGACACCATCTTTCTATATCACTTGCTCACTCATGCGCTTTGTTCTCTCTTTGCGTGAGTGGCGCTTGTCCTCTCGATGCTACGAATAGAGTAGTGGTAAGAGCACCCTATTTACGGTTGCTTTGATTCAAAGATGTTTTTTGGAAGATCTAGATTGTTATTTTTCTACATATGTCGTTTGATTTATTGGAATGGAAATACTTACGAAAAAATTATAAGCTTTGCTTTCCACATTATTTTGGAGGAAAATTTTCATCTACTCAACCCTCTTTGTGCAATTCGTTTATTTTTCTTACATTAAACACTCTTTTGATCCAAATTCATGTGGCTTTCTATTCCTCTAGGGTTCAAGAGGACATGCCATTCTAATAATCTTCTTTTCCTATTCCTGCATTTTGTGAAGTCTATAAATCAAAGAGGCCTTATATAAGAGACAAATGTCAGTTGCTAGCTAAACATTTGAGCCGTAGTGACCTTTCAAAACTCTTGGAACTGGTAAGAAACATTGGCTGATGTCTCACTCAATTGACAAAATAGTCGATTATTGTTGGGTGGACGACATGCAGATGCAGGAGTCCACGTCCATACTTCTGCTTCCTACACTAGGGTGCTACTAACACAACCAACTCCCTTTGTTTCTTTTTAGTCTTCATATAACTTTAAACCCGCATATCAAGAAATGGAGATACTAAGTTTAGGGTTGGTCTTGAGATTTAGCAAAACTAGAATCCTAGACCCTTAGTTCAAACATCGAAATAATAATAAACATGTGTATATATACTCTCTTAAGCTTGGACTGTTTGAGGATTTCCATACTGCCTTTTTTGGTGGTTCTCATTACTAATAGTTTTCTTAAAAAGAATCGGACCTGGCATAATGAAGTGTTCTTATCTACCTTGGTAAGAAATTCATGAACCCTAGCTATTCTTGCACATTCTTTCCACCTAGACTTATTATACATAGACATAGGGAAAGGGTGTGTAAGATGTGTTAAAATATGCAAAATTAGTATGTTATTTTCTCATGCTCTCTTTCTTAAAAAAACAATGTCATATTTTGTTCTTCACTTAACTTACAAGAATGAGGACCTATGTACAAAAACTATGGAAAATATATTTGATTCTTATCAATTAATCAATGAATTGAGATCAATATTTTTCTAGATCGATCAAACGCACGCCAAACCCTTCCTTTCCCATCACTAAGCCCTTACCCATCCATTACGGTCATCCATCTCAAATGCCCCCCTCACGCTGATTCTCCAAGTTGTTGTATAGGATATTGCAGAGCGCATGAAGATGGTGCAGTCTGAGGGTAGGACCATCTACGGTGAGTGTGTTATCTTCCTATTCACTCGAAAATAGCTTTTGTATGCACCTATGACTTTTTTGTGTAGTTTTTTTTGTTGCAATAATTTATCTCGTAAGACTATTCATGTTCTATTGATGATGATCTTTAACTTTGCTTTGCAATGTGACAAGATCTAGTAGTCAATAGTAATATGCTGCCTCTTTCTTAAGAGGTATATACGTATCCAATGTATCACATGGTTTCAGTTCCTTTTGTTCAAGTCTGATTTATAATAGGGCCTTCCATTGAATATAACTTTTGTATTCACCTATTTACATTTTTTGTGCATTTTTATTGTTTCAAATTAAGTTGCATCTTGATTGACTATCCACATATTGCAATTGCTAACATTTTTATTATTTTACGAATTATTTGTGCAATAGATTGTATCATTTTGAGTTGTTATATGCTTATTTTGAGTACATTCACCACTCTACATTGTGCTTTTCTCTTTGAAATTGTAGGTATTAACTTTTGTTCCCATTTATATGCTTGCAAGCTTCAGTTAATCGTCATGCTAATGTTTTTGTTGCCCTTACACACTTTTTGCACTTTTTTGATTTTTTTCTCACATGGTGAGAAATCATGGGCTTGGATTAGCTTCGACTCACGAATTATTCTTGCATTCCATGATTCTAGATAGCATTAAGCTTTTCCTTGTTTCTCTATAGTGTAGGTTGATTGGAGCAAATGATTACACTAACCAAATAAGATAAAATGATTGTTTAACCATTCATTTGAGGTAACTCATTTCCTTCAAATGTGCATATGATGTCATATGACTGTTGCTGGATATTACTCAGTAATACGGATAAGTAATAGCCGGCCAAACCTAAGAAGCTGCGGACTTCTTTGACTGATTGCGGAGAAGACCAGTTGGCAATGTTCTTAATTTTGTGGGTTTCAGTGGCAACCCCATGCTGGCTGATAGTATGGCCCAAATAGGATAACTGGCGTTGAGCGAAAGAGCATAGACGGGCATGTTTTCTTTGGAAACTGCTATTGAATTGGTATGTGTCTTACTAGCTTTGATCAAATCAAATTTCTTTTGTCTTGCTATTTGGACGAGAAAAATAAGCTGCCATGTTTTTTAATCATATATGCTTCTGACTCCATACCATCTTTTTTGGACTACTATTCGTGTTTTCATGCCACTCTTTTGTAAGCTTTATGGTATGAAAGAAAGTCATTGTTCTCCTTTTGCACTTCAAATAGTTTAGATTTGTTGTTTGTGGCCGGCAATCTTACTTACACTTATAATTTGGTTTGATGCAACGACAATCTACTGGAGGGGCTTTAGCATGCTCGAGTCTACGCTCCAGCAATGCAAAATTTTCTACTGCTAATATTAAGGCCTACCCAGCCAATCGGTGCCAGCCCATCAAGCCCCACACAACCATGATCAAGATAATATGTCCTTGAGTAGTCACTCATTCATTCCAGACCACCTCGCACGCCATGTCACCATCAATGCCCTAGTTGCCGCCAAAATCAGTTGGCCGGAATCTCTTCATTGTCTCGTCCCCAACAATGACTAGCCAACCTCCCCTACGGTGGACCAGCCTTAGCCGGCTAGTACCCTCAACAACATCGACTTCCCCAACATGGCGCCGGTGGCATCCCCATCTAGTCCACCGACGATGGCATGGACTTAAGGGGGCTTGCTCCAACCTCTTGCTCACTGGTTACCTGTGGTCAACAGCTCTCGCATCCTGCTCTGTCTGGTCATCCGGGGTAACGCTACTCTGAAGGTCGTGTTTAGCTATTTTCTCTATTTTGTTACTCTTTTATAGTAGCTAGCTATTAAGAGTTGAAATTTAAGAATTAGGCAATGCTTTTTGTTAAGAGTTAAAATCCTCTAGTTATAGTAGCTAGTCAGTATAGTTATACTTTAAATCAATCAATGCATTAAGTTATATTCTTGTTTGTAGAAATGAAGAGAAAGAGGACTTTGCACAATTGGTTTGGAAGCAATTCAAATGTCCCCATGTTGTTCCCGAACCCAACACTTCCCCCATTGATGTTATTCTTCAACCAGCCCCAGTTGAGAACATAACACCCCCTACTCCAATAAATGAGAGCACTAAACCCATCCCCTACATACGAGAGTACCAATCCTCAACATATGAGATAACTAGCTGTTGGGGAACGCAGTATTTCAAAAAAATTACCTACGGCCATGCAAGATCTATCTAGGAGATGCATAGAAATGAGCGGGGAGAGTGTGTCCACGTACCCTCGTAGACCGAAAGCGGAAGCGTTTAGTAACGCGGTTGATGTAGTCGAACGTCTTCGCGATCCAACCGATCCAAGTACCGAACGTACGGCACCTCCACGTTCAGCACACGTTTAGCTCGATGACGTCCCTCGATCTCTTGATCCAGTTGAGGACAAGGGAGAGTCCCGTCAGCACGACTGCGTGGCGACGGTGATGATGAAGTTACCGGCGCAGGGCTTCGCCTAAGCACTACGACGATATGACCGAGGTGTGTAACTGTGGATAGGGGTACCGCACACGGCTAAGACAATTGATCTTGTGTGTTCTAGGGTGCCCCCTGCCCCCGTATATAAAGGAGGGGAGGGGGAGGCCGGCCGGCCCCTATAGGGCGCGCCAGGAGAGAGGAGTCCTACTAGGACTCCAAGTCCTAGTAGGATTCCACCTGGAGGAAGGGGGGAGAAGGAAGGGAGAGGGGGAAGGGAAGGAAAGGGGGGCGCCGCCCCCTTCCCCTAGTCCAATTTGGACCCAGAGGGCGCGGCCAGCCCCTTGTGGCCCTTCTCTCTCCCCACTAAGGCCCATGAAGGCCCATTAGTTCCCCCGGGGGGTTCCGATAACTCTCCGGCACTCCGATATTTATCCGGTACCTTCCAGAACTCATCCAGTGTCCGAATAACATCGTCCAATATATCAATCTTTATGTCTCGACCATTTTGAGACTCCTCGTAATGTCCATGATCTCATCCGGGACTCCGAACAAACTTCGGTTATCAAATCACATAACTCATAATACAAATCGTCATGGAACGTTAAGCGTGCGGACCCTACGGGTTCGAGAACTATGTAGACATGACGAGACACATCTCTGGCCAATAACCAATAGCGGTAACTGGATGCTCATATTGGCTCCTACATATTCTACGAAGATCTTTATCGGTCAAACCGCATAACAACATACGTTGTTCCCTTTGTCATCGGTATGTTACTTGCCCGAGATTCGATCGTCGGTATCATCATACCTAGCTCAATCTCGTTACCGGCAAGTCTCTTTACTCGTTCTGTAATGCATCATCCCGTAACTAACTCATTAGTCACATTGCTTGCAAGGCTTATAGTGATGTTCATTACCGAGAGGGCCTAGAGATACCTCTCCGATACTCGGAGTGACAAATCCTAATCTCGATCTATGCCAACTGAACAAGTACCATCGGAGACACCTGTAGAGCACCTTTATAATCACCCAGTTACGTTGTGACATTTGGTAGCACACAAATTGTTCCTCCGGTATTCGAGAGTTGCATAATCTCATAGTCATAGGAACATGTATAAGTCATGAAGAAAGCAATAGCAACATACTAAACGATCAAGTGCTAAGCTAACGGAATGGGTCAAGTCAATCACATTATTCTCTAATGATGTGATCCCGTTAATCAAATGACAACTCATGTCTATGGCTAGGAAACTTAACCATCTTTGATTCAACGAGCTACTCAAGTAGAGGCATACTAGTGACACTTTGTTTGTCTATGTATTCACACATGTACTAAATTTACGGTTAATACAATTCTAGCATGAATAATAAACATTTATAATGATATGAGGAAATATAAATAACAACTTTATTATTGCCTCTAGGGCATATTTTCTTCAGAGAGTTGGTGCAAACTTCGCCGGTGCATCCAAACCCCGTGATACGATACACTCTATCACACATAAGCCTCCTTATATCTTCCTCAAAACAACCACCATACCTACCTATCATGGCATTTCCATAGCCATTCCGAGATATATTGCCATGCAACTTCCATCATCATCATATACATGACTTGAGCATTTATTGTCATATTGCTTTACATGATCGTAAGATAGCTAGCATGATATTTTCATGGCTTGTCTGTTTTTTGATATCTTTGCTATGCTAGATCATTGCACATCCCGATACACCACCGGAGGCATTCATACAGATTCATTTCTTTGTTCTAGTATCGAGTTGTAATATTGAGTTGTAAGTAAATAAAAGTGTGATGATCATCATGTCGGGACCCCGATTCCAAGTCACACCGATCTAGCCTGTAACACCTCATATCACTTTGCGGCCTCACGCACGGTACTCCCACGGGTGTCGCCTTACCATGGCCCGAGATCGTTTGCGCCTTTTGGCTCACGTATATGACAATGTCGCTAGCATCCATATGACAGAGAACCCGGGCCGACATGGCTAGTCGTGAACCCAAAGCGGCACTAACGTATGGGGACAGGCATACATGAATCAACATCGAACGTGTCGGTCAGCAGCGTGCGAATCCGGGCTGTAGCACTGGGCTAACAGGACTCCGGGAACCCGGGCTGTAGCAGGCTAGGCAGGACTCCGGATGTCACCGCGTGACATTTCCCCGAAGGGACAGACACAGGAACGATATGAAACACATGCCGGCCAGTCAAGTGTCCAGAGCAGTAGTGTCGGGCTAGCAGGACTCCGGTGAACCGGGCTGTAGCGGACTACTATGGCTCAAGGAGGCACTAGACTACATTTCCCCATAAGAGAGGCTGCTAAGGACAGACAACTAGATTGTCGGATCCCACACATACCAAGCATTTCAATCATACACACAATATGCTCGATATGTGCAATACAGCATGGCATCACAACAAGACTCTACGACTCAGAGTATTTATTCATTAGGCTCCGAAGAGTGAGGTATTACAAACATGGGTCTCATGACCCAACATTCAGAGCATACAAGCCAAAGCACATGCGGAAGCTTAACATGTCTGAGTACAGACATCTACAAATGAAAAAGGCTGAGAAGCCTAACTATCTACCAGATCCTGCCGAGGGCACAAGATCGTGTTGGGGAACGTAGTAATTTCAAAAAAATTCCTACGCACACGCAAGATCATGGTGATGCATAGCAACGAGAGGGGAGTGTTGTCCACGTACCCTCGGAGACCGACAGCGGAAGCGTTATCACAACGCGGTTGATGTAGTCGTACGTCTTCACGATCCGACCGATCAAGTACCGAACGTACGGCACCTCCGAGTTCTACACACGTTCAGCTCGATGACGTCCCTCGAACTCCGATCCAGCCGAGTGTTGAGGGAGAGTTTCGTCAGCACGACGGCGTGGTGAGGATGATGATGTTCCACCAACGCAGGGCTTCGCCTAAGCTCCGCAACGGTATTATCGAGGTGTAATATGGTGGAGGGGGCCACCGCACACGGCTAAGAGATCTCAAGGATCAATTGTTGTGTCTCTGGGGTGCCCCCCTGCCCCCGTATATAAAGGAGCAAGGGGGAGGCAGCTGGCCAAGGGGAGAGGCGCGCCATAGGGGGGAGTCCTACTCCCACCAGGAGTAGGACTCCTCCTTTCCTTGTGGGAGTAGGAGAAGGGAAGGGGGGAGGAGAAAGAAGGAAGGGTGCGCCCCCCTTCCCTAGTCCAATTCGGACCAGACCATGGGGAGGGGTGCGGCCACCTTTTGAGGCCTTTCTCTCCTTTCCCGTATGGCCCATTAAGGCCCAATACGAATTCCCGTAACTCTCCGGTACTCCGAAAAATACCCGAATCACTCGGAACCTTTCCGAAGTCCGAATATAGTCGTCCAATATATCGATTTTTACGTCTCGACCATTTCGAGAATCCTCGTCATATCCCCGATCTCATCCGGGACTCCAAACTCCTTCGGTACATCAAAACTCAATAAAACTGTCATCGTAACGTTAAGCGTGCGGACCCTACGGGTTCGAGAACTATGTAGACATGACCGAGACACGTTTCCGGTCAATAACCAATAGCGGGACCTGGATGCCCATATTGGCTCCCACATATTCTACGAAGATCTTTATCGGTCAGACCGCATAACAACATACGTTGTTCCCTTTGTCACCGGTATGTTACTTGCCCGAGATTCGATCGTCGGTATCTCGATACCTAGTTCAATCTCGTTACCGGCAAGTCTCTTTACTCGTTCCGTAACACATCATCCCGCAACTAACTTATTAGTCACAATGCTTGCAAGGCTTATAGTGATGTGCATTACCGAGTGGGCCTAGAGATACCTCTCCGACAATCGGAGTGACAAATCCTAATCTCGAAATACGCCAACCCAACAAGTACCTTTGGAGACACCTGTAGAGCACCTTTATAATCACCCATTTACGTTGTGACGTTTGGTAGCACACAAAGTGTTCCTCCGATAAACGGGAGTTGCATAATCTCATAGTCATAGGAACATGTATAAGTCATGAAGAAAGCAATAGCAACATACTAAACGATCGGGTGCTAAGCTAACGGAATGGGTCAAGTCAATCACGTCATTCTCCTAATGAGGTGATCCCATTAATCAAATGACAACTCATGTCTATGGATAGGAAACATAACCATCTTTGATTAACGAGCTAGTCAAGTAGAGGCATACTAGTGACACTCTGTTTGTCTATGTATTCACACATGTATTATGTTTCCGGTTAATACAATTATTGCATGAATAATAAACATTTATCATGATATAAGAAAATAAATAATAACTTTATTATTGCCTCTAGGGCATATTTCCTTCAGTCTCCCACTTGCACTAGAGTCAATAATCTAGTTCACATCGCCATGTGATTTAACATCAATAATTCACATCACCATGTGATTAACACCCATAGTTCACATCTCTATGTGACCAACACTCAAAGGGTTTACTAGATTCAATAATCTAGTTCGCATCGCTATGTGATTAACACCCAAAGAGTACTAAGGTGTGATCATGTTTTGATTGTGAGATAATTTTAGTCAACGGGTCTGTCACATTTAGATCCGTAAGTATTTTGCAAATTTCTATGTCTACAATGCTCTGCACGGAGCTACTCTAGCTAATTGCTCCCACTTTCAATATGTATCTAGACCGAGACTTAGAGTCATCTAGATTTAGTGTCAAAACTTGCATCGACGTAACCCTTTACGACGAACCTTTTGTCACTTCCATAATCGAGAAACATATCCTTATTCCACTAAGGATAATTTTGACCGCTGTCCAGTGATCTACTCCTAGATCACTATTGTACTCCCTTGCAAAAATCAGTGTAGGGTATACAATAGATCTGGTACACAGCATGGCATACTTTATAGAACCTATGGCCAAGGCATAGGGAATGACTTTCATTCTCTTTCTATCTTCTGCCGTGGTCGGGCTTTGAGTCTTACTCAATTTCACACCTTGTAACACAGTCAAGAACTCTTTCTTTGACTGTTCTATTTTGAACTACTTCAAAATCTTGTTAAGGTATGTACTCATTGAAAAAACTTATCAAGCGTCTTGATCTATCTCTATAGATCTTGATGCTCAATATGTAAGCAGCTACACCGAGGTCTTTCTTTGAAAAACTCCTTTCAAACACTCCTTTATGCTTTGCAGAATAATTCTACATTATTTCCGGTCAATAATATGTCATTCACATATACTTATCAGAAATGTTGTAGTGCTCCCACTCACTTTCTTGTAAATACAGGCTTCACCGCAAGTCTGTATAAAACTATATCCTTTGATCAACTTATCAAAGCGTATATTCCAACTCCGAGATGCTTGCACCAGTCCATAGATGGATCGCTGGAGCTTGCATATTTTGTTAGCACCTTTAGGATTGACAAAACCTTCTGGTTGCATCATATACAACTCTTCTTTAATAAATCCATTAAGAATGTAGTTTTGTTTATCCATTTGCCAGATTTCATAAAATGTGGCAATTGCTAACATGATTCAGACAGACTTTAAGCATAGATATGAGTGAGAAACTCTCTCATCGTAGTCAACACCTTGAACTTGTCGAAAACCTTTCGCAACAAGTCGAGCTTTATAGACAGTAACATTACCATCAGCGCCAGTCTTCTTATTAAAGATCCATTTATTCTCAATGGCTTGCCGATCATTGGGCAAGTCAACCAAAGTCCATACTTTGTTCTCATACATGGATCCCATCTCAGATTTCATGGCCTCAAGCCATTTTGCGGAATCTGGGCTCACCATCGCTTCTTCATAGTTCGTAGGTTCGTCATGGTCTAGTAACATAACTTCCAGAACAGGATTACCGTACCACTCTGGTGCGGATCTTACTCTGGTTGACCTATGAGGTTCAGTAATAACTTGATCTGAAGTTCCATGATCATCATCATTAACTTCCTCACTAATTGGTATAGGCATCACAGAAACTAGTTTCTGTGATGAACTACTTTCCAATAAGGGAGCAGGTACAATTACCTCATCAAGTTCTACTTTCCTCCCACTCACTTCTTTCGAGAGAAAACTCCTTCTCTAGAAAGGATCCATACTTAACAACGAATATCTTGCCTTCGGATCTGTGATAGAAGGTGTACCCAACTGTCTCCATTGGGTATCCTATGAAGACACATTTCTCCGATTTGGGTTTGAGCTTATGAAACTTTTTCATATAAGCATCACAATCCCAAAATTTAAGAAACGACAACTTTGGTTTCTTGCCAAACCATAGTTCATAAGGCGTCGTCTCATCAGATTTTGATGGTGCCCTATTTAACGTGAATGTAGCTGTCTCTAATGCATAACCCCAAAACGATAGTGGTAAATTGGTAAGAGAAATCATAGATTGCACTATATCCAATAAAGTACGTTTATGACGTTCGGACACACCATTATGCTGTGGTGTTCCAGGTGGCGTGAATTTGTGAAACTATTCCACATTGTTTTAATTGAAGACCAAACTCGTAACTCAAATATTTGTCTCCGCGATCAAATCATAGAAACCTTATTTTCTCGTCATGATGATTTTCTACTTCACTCTGAAATTCTTTGACTTTTCAAATGCTTCAGACTTATGTTTCATCAAGTAGATATACCCATATCTGCTCAAATCATCTGTGAAGGTCAGAAAATAATGATACCTGCTACGAGCCTCAATATTCATCGGACCACATACATCTGTATGTATGATTTCCAACAAATCTGTTGCTCTCTCCATAGTTCCGGAGAACGGCATTTTAGTCATCTTGCCCATGAGGCATGGTTCGCAAGCATCAAGTGATTCATAATCAATTGATTCCAAAATCCCATCAGTATGGAGTTTCTTCATGCGCTTTACACCAATCTGACCTAAACGGCAGTGCCACAAATAAGTTGCACTATCATTATTAACTTTGCATCTTTTGGCTTCAATATTATGAATATGTGTATCACTACGATCGAGATCCAACAAACCATTTTCGTTGGTGTGTATGACCATAGAAGGTTTTTATTCATGTAAACAGAACAACAATTGTTCTCTAACTTAAATGAATAACCGAATTGCAAAAAACATGATCAAATCATATTCATGCTCAACGCAAACACCAAATAACACTTATTTAGTTTCAACACTAATCTCGAAAGTACAGGGAGTGTGCGATGATGATCATATCAATCTTGGAACTACTTCCAACATACATCGTCACCTCGCCTTTTACTAGTCTCTGTTTATTCTGCAACTCCCGTTTCAAGTTACCACTCTTTAGCAATTGAACCAGTATCAAATACTGAGGGGTTGCTATAAACACTAGTAAGTACACACCAATAACATGTATATCCAATATACCTTTGTTCACTTTGCCATCCTTCTTATCCACCAAATAGTTGGGGTAGTTCCGCTTCCAGTGACCAGTCCCTTGCAGTAGAAGCACTTAGTCTCAGGCTTAGGTACAGACTTGGGCTTTTTCACTTGAGTAGCAACTTGCTTGCCGTTCTTTTGAAGTTCCCCTTCTATCCCTTTGCCCTTTTATTGAAACTAGTGGTCTTGTTAACCATCAACACTTGATGTTTTTCTTGATTTCTACCTTCGTCGATTTCAGCATCACGAAGAGCTCGGGAATTACTTTCATCATCCCTTGCATTCTATAGTTCATCACGAAGTTCTACTAACTTGGTGATGGTGACTAGAGAATTCTGTCAATCACTATTTTATCTGGAAGATTAACTCCCACTTGATTCAAGCGATTGTAGTACCCAGACAATCTGAGCGCATGCTCACTAGTTGAGCGATTCTCCTCCATCTTTTAGCTATAGATCTTGTTGGAGACTTCATATCTCTCAACTCGGGTATTTGCTTGAAATATTAACTTCAACTCCTGGAACATCTCATATGGTCCATGACGTTCAAAACGTCTTTGAAGTCCCGATTCTAAGTCGTTAAGCATGGTGCACTAAACTATCAAGTAGTCATCATATTGAGCTAGCCAAACGTTCATAACGTCTGCATCTGCTCCTGCAATAGGTCTGTCACCTAGCGGTGCATCAAGGACATAATTTTTGTGTGCAGCAATGAGGATAATCCTCAGATCACGGATCCAATCCGCATCTTTGCTACTAACATCTTTCAACATAATTTTCTCTAGGAACATATCAAAAATAAAACAGGGAAGCAACAACGCGAGCTATTGATCTACAACATAATTTGCAAAATACTATCAGGACTAAGTTCATGATAAATTTAAGTTCAATTAATCATATTACTTAAGAACTCCCACTTAGATAGACATCCCTCTAATCCTCTAAGTGATCACGTGATCCATATCAACTAAACCATGTCCGATC
The DNA here is from genome assembly GCF_018294505.1 of Triticum aestivum. Classification (NCBI taxonomy): domain Eukaryota; kingdom Viridiplantae; phylum Streptophyta; class Magnoliopsida; order Poales; family Poaceae; genus Triticum; species Triticum aestivum. Next base: position 582,895,703 of record NC_057799.1, on the reverse strand, counting down.
ATCACGTGAGATGGAGTAGTTTCATCGGTGAACATCACTATGTTGATCATATCTACTATATGATTCACGCTCGAACTTTCGGTCTCCGTGTTCCGAGGCCATATCTGTTATATGCTAGGCTCGTCAAGTTTAACCTGAGTATTCCGCGTGTGCAACTGTTTTGCACCCGTTGTATTTGAACGTAGAGCCTATCACACCCGATCATCACGTGGTGTCTCAGCACGAAGAACTTTCGCAACGGTGCATACTCAGGGAGAACACTTATACCTTGATAATTTAGTGAGAGATCATCTTATAATGCTACCGTCAATCAAAGCAAGATAAGATGCATAAAGGATTAACATCACATGCAATCAATATAAGTGATATTATATGGCCATCATCATCTTGTGCTTGTGATCTCCATCTCCGAAGCACCGTCATGATCACCATCGTCACCGGCGCGACACCTTGATCTCCATCGTAGCATCGTTGTCGTCTCGTCAATCTTATGCTTCTACGACTATCGCTACCGCTTAGTGATAAAGTAAAGCATTACATGGCGATTGCATTGCATACAATAAAACGACAACCATATGGCTCCTGCCAGTTGCCGATAACTCGGTTACAAAACATGATCATCTCATACAACAAATTATATCACATCATGTCTTGACCATATCACATCACAACATGCCCTGCAAAAACAAGTTAGACGTCTTCTACTTTGTTGTTGCAAGTTTTACATGGCTGTTACGGGCTTAGCAAGAACCGTTCTTACCTACGCATCAAAACCACAACGATAGTTTGTCAAGTTGGTGCTGTTTTAACCTTCGCAAGGACCGGGCGTAGCCACACTCGGTTCAACTAAAGTGAGAGAGACAGACACCCGCCAGTCACCTTTAAGCAACGAGTGCTCCGAACGGTGAAACTAGTCTCGCGTAAGCGTACGCGTAATGTCGGTCCGGGCCGCTTCATCTCACAATACCGCTGAACCAAAGTATGACATGCTGGTAAGCAGTATGACTTATATCGCCCACAATCACTTGTGTTCTACTCGTGCATAGCATCAACGCATAAAACCAGGCTCGGATGCCACTGTTGGGGAACGTAGTAATTTCAAAAAATTTCCTACGCACACGCAAGATCATGGTGATGCATAGCAACGAGAGGGGAGAGTGTTGTCCACGTACAGCGGATGCGTTATCACAACGCGGTTGATGTAATCGTACGTCTTCACGATCCGACCGATCAAGTACCGAACGTATGACACCTCCGAGTTCTACACACGTTAGCTCGATGACGTCCCTCGAACTCCGATCCAGCCGAGTGTTGAGGGAGAGTTTCGTCAGCACGACGACGTGGTGACGATGATGATGTTCCACCGACGCAGGGCTTCGCCTAAGCTCCGCAACGGTATTATCGAGGTGTAATATGGTGGAGGGGGCCACCGCACACGGCTAAGAGATCTCAAGGATCAATTGTTGTGTCTCTGGGGTGCCCCCCTGCCCCCGTATATAAAGGAGCAAGGGGGAGGCAGCTGGCCAAGGGGAGAGGCGCGCCATAGGGGGGAGTCCTACTCCCACCAGGAGTAGGACTCCTCCTTTCCTTGTGGGAGTAGGAGAAGGGAAGGGGGAGGAGAAAGAAGGAAGGGTGCGCCCCCCTTCCCTAGTCCAATTCGGACCAGACCATGGGGAGGGGTGCAGCCACCTTTTGAGGCCTTTCTCTCCTTTCCCGTATGGCCCATTAAGGCCCAATACGAATTCCCGTAACTCTCCGGTACTCCGAAAAATACCCGAATCACTCGGAACCTTTCCGAAGTCCGAATATAGTCGTCCAATATATCAATTTTTACGTCTCGATCATTTCGAGAATCCTCGTCATATCCCCGATCTCATCCGGGACTCCAAACTCCTTCGGTACATCAAAACTCAATAAAACTGTCATCGTAACGTTAAGCGTGCGGACCCTACGGGTTCGAGAACTATGTAGACATGACCGAGACACGTTTCCGGTCAATAACCAATAGCGGGACCTGGATGCCCATATTGGCTCCCACATATTCTACGAAGATCTTTATCGGTCAGACCGCATAACAACATACGTTGTTCCCTTTGTCACCGGTATGTTACTTGCCCGAGATTCGATCGTCGGTATCTCGATACCTAGTTCAATCTCGTTACCGGCAAGTCTCTTTACTCGTTCCGTAACACATCATCCCGCAACTAACTTATTAGTCACAATGCTTGCAAGGCTTATAGTGATGTGCATTACCGAGTGGGCCCAGAGATACCTCTCCGACAATCGGAGTGACAAATCCTAATCTCGAAATACGCCAACCCAACAAGTACCTTTGGAGACACCTGTAGAGCACCTTTATAATCACCCATTTACGTTGTGACGTTTGGTAGCACACAAAGTGTTCCTCCGATAAACGGGAGTTGCATAATCTCATAGTCATAGGAACATGTATAAGTCATGAAGAAAGCAATAGCAACATACTAAATGATCGGGTGCTAAGCTAACGGAATGGGTCAAGTCAATCACGTCATTCTCCTAATGAGGTGATCCCGTTAATCAAATGACAACTCATGTCTATGGCTAGGAAACATAACCATCTTTGATTAACGAGCTAGTCAAGTAGAGGCATACTAGTGACACTCTGTTTGTCTATGTATTCACACATGTATTATGTTTCCGGTTAATACAATTCTAGCATGAATAATAAACATTTATCATGATATAAGGAAATAAATAATAACTTTATTATTGCCTCTAGGGCATATTTCCTTCAGATCGTAGCTGAGGTATCAAGCTAAACGTCGAAGTCCACACGGAACTACTAGCGAGACTGACGTCTCTCTGCAAAACATAAAATAAGCAAACGTGAGTACAAATGTACCCAGCAAGACTTACATCAGAACTATCTACATATGCATCGGTATCAACAAAGGGGGTGGTGGAGTTTAACTGCAGCAAGCCAGCTTTGACTCAGTGGCTATCCTGAACTACGACTGCAAGCAACTCTTTGAGGTGGCGCACACGAGTCCACATATTCACCATATCAATACACCACTATGGATCCGCTCCCGTCTCCCTACGAGAACGCCATCCATAGCACTCATGCTTATCTTGCGCATTTTAGAGTATCCACTTTCACTTGTCTATGAACTGTTATAGGCAACCCAGAAGTCCTTTACCGCGGACACGGCTATTCGAATAGATCATATTAACCCTGCAGGGGTGTACTTCGACACACACGCTCTCACCACTTACCGCCATTTACACGACATGTACTCGGCAACCTTCAAGCGGAAGCCCAGCGAGGGTGTCGGCCACAGCCTACCTAAACACTCAAGTCTCTAGTCCAGGTTTATCGCCTATTCAGGTTCCATCCGCAGGGAGTCCGGCCGAGGTTTCCACATACGGCCCCGAACGATGTGTGCAGGGTTCCCGAGACACCAAACGGGCGACTCGGTACACCGGGCCACGAGCCTACCGCATCACAGCCCACCCCTTGGTCAGCGTTGTCCACGGCCTCCAGCTTACTACAAACACCAGAAACTACTTGCAACTCCTGGACAGAGGACAAGGGTGATTAAGAAGCCGAGAGGGTCCATTGGTTTCGGGCCCAATGCATGGTAGTAACTGTATCATGGATCACAAACACAGAACTCAGTTCCTGAGGACGGCTTCAATGAGACAACCCACCATGTACTCCTACATGGCCTCTCACCGCTACCTTTACCAAATCATGTTCACACACTTAGCTCATACACAGTAGGACATGTTCATCACCATTCCAATTCATCCCCGACGAATCAGACCCGACTCAACTCTAAGCAGTAGCAGGCATGACAAACAAGCATGAATGAGTAGGCACATCAGGGCTCAAACAACTCCTAGTCATGCTAGTGGGTTTCATCTATTTACTGTGGCAATGACAGGTCATGCAGAGGAAAGGGGTTCAACTACCGCAGCATGTAACAGTTGAATCGATTGTCCTAATGCAGTAGAAGAGAGCAGGAGCGAGAGAATGGGATTGTATCGGATTGAACAAGGGGGTTTTGCTTGCCTGGCACTTCTGAAGATATTATAGTTCTTCATCGGTGTCATCGATCACGTCATCGGAGCATCGGCTACTGAGAGGGGACGGTTACCGGCAAACAGAGAAGGACACAATCAATGCAATGCGACAATATGATGCATGGTCATGACATGTCAAGAATGTTATGATTTACACTAATGCATCTAGCAACAGTTTAAATGAGGTCCATATGAACTAAGGGTTCATATGCAAACTCCATATTTAGCATTTATAATGTCATTATCATGTTTTCAACTATACAGCAGGTATAACTTAGTTTGACATGCATGAAAATGATACAGATGGATAGATTGCATTTTTCTGATATATATATAAATTATTTCATTCTGAGCTACGGTTGATTTTATATGATTTTTAGAAGTTTATACTATTTTCTGGAATTTTTTGAATTATTTTAAATCCAGGAAACCAATACTGCGTCAGCATGACGTCATCACTGCGTCAGCGAGTCAACGGGCTAGCCAGGGTCAAACCTGACCCGTGGGACCTGCCTGTCAGTGACTAACCTAACTAATCCAGATTAATTAGTGCTAAACTAATACTAATCTAGTTTAGTTAAGAGCATGGGCCCACACGTCAGTGACTCAGGGGGAGTCAAACTGGGGTCAAACCAGGTCAAACGAGGTCAAACCCGCCGGCGACTCGACGCCGACGAGGCCCGAGACGGCGGCGCGGCTCGGAAAACGCCCACAGGGCACGGACGAGGCCGTTCTTGGGCTCATTGGAGAGCTCTTGCAGGCGCACGTCGGGTGGTGGTGGCGGCCGGGCCTATGGTGGCCGGAGCCGACGACGGCGAGCTCCAAGGCGGCGGCCGGAGTTCGGACACGCACGGGTTTGATGTTCCGGTGCGCGGCAGGACCAGCTGGTGGTCGGGATCGTCTCCTAGGAGCAAGCCGAGCACGATGACGCGCCCAGGCGCAGGCTACGGCGTCGGTAGCCATGACGGCGATGAAGCACGGCGCCGGCGAGCTTCGGAGCTCATGGGGACGACGTCTACGGTGAGGGATAGACCACGGGGTCAGGGGGAAACGGTGGTAGAGCTCACCGCGGTTTCGACGAGCAAGCTAGCTAGGTCGGGGAAGCACAGACGGCGGCGAATCGACGATGAAGTTGCCGGCGGCCGAATATTGAAGATGAGCTCGGGACGGCGCTGCGGGGCTTCTGGCGGGGCGTGGCTCGGTGAGGGAGTCGAGGACGACGTCGCGGAGCTCGGGGATGCGTCAGAGAGGCGAGGGGGTGGCTCTGGCTATGGGTACGGCGATTGGCGGCGACGAGCTCCGCTCGGGCAGAGAGGAAGAGGGAGCAGAAGAGGGGAAGAGGTCGGGAGAGAGAGCAGCGAGTGAGGGAGAGGAGAGAGGGGTTGAGGGGAGTGCGTGGCGCCCCCGGGTGCCTCCAGCGGCGAGCAGGTAAGCAGGAGGTGGCCGGTGCGTGGCCAGCGTGCGGCGAGCACGCGCTCGTCCTTCTGTCCAGGGAGGAAGACGACAGGGGGCTAGTGTAACACCCTGGGAATCATGCTACAGTAACCCCCTGTGATTAAGCTAATCATGTGCTAAACAGGGCTAGATCACATTTGAACCACACCCTTGTCAAGCTCCTAGTTCAAACTTCAAATATAATTAAAGTGGAAAATAAAAGTTTTCAAAAATTCAAACAGAAATGTTCAGTGGGTTCTAAATAATACACTGGTAATTATGGTGGAGAAAACACATTTTTATAAAATGTCTAAATACTTTTAAATGAAATAAAACAGAAAAGGAAAATAAATAAATAAAGGGCAAATGGAAAGAAAACCCCCCGGCTCCCCAAGGGCCTTGGCCCACTGGCCCAGCCGGCCGAATCGGTCCAGCGGCCCAGCAAGCCCCCCTCCCCTTGTCGTCTTCCCCCCTCCTCGTCTGTTCACCCGACCGAGGGCGCACGCCCTCGCCGTCCCCGCCGGACCTGCTCGCCGCCCCACGCCGCCACATCGCCGAGGGGATAAGGACGAGTCCCCTAGGCCTCGTCGACAACCCTCGAGATCTTTCTTCCCCGCCTGCTCCTCTCCCTCGCTTTTCCATCTCGCCCGAGCACCATCATCGTCGCCGTTCGCCATTAACGCGGCCACCATGCTCCCCGCGCCTCGCCGAGGAGTCCAACAGCTCCGCCTGCTTCCTCTACTCCATCTCTGACCAAGGGTTCGAGCTCGGCGCCACCACAGCCCCGGAATCGAGTTCTTCCGCACCTACGGTCGCCGGCGCTCCTCCGCCGATTGCCGACGCCCTGCTGCTCCTAAGCCACCACCGTGGCCTCCGTGTGCCTCCCCGGTGAGCAGTCTCTCCTTCCCCCTCTCTCAGCGCTGCCCGTAGATGCCCGTAGCCGCCACTTCCATTTCACCCGAGCTTTTCTCCGCCGCGGTGCTCGTCGCCGTCGCTACCGACGATAAAGTGCTCAACCGAGCTCGTAGACGTGCTCCGGGCACCTCTAGGACCCCGTCGGACCCCTCTTTTGGGCATGTCGCAGCCTCTGTCGTTGTTCGCGATGACGCCAGATCACCGGCGTCCGCCACGGTCGACACCGCCGTCGATGTAACGCGCCACTCCGGTCGAGTTAGCCCATGGGACCGACGTAGATCGATGCGGCGTCGGACGCTCGATCGAACGCGCCTAGCCGCACCTCTCCTCGTGCCCCGTAGCGTTTTTCCGACGAAGTCCGGCGATGCTCCGCCGCGGAGATGGTCGCCGGCGTGTCTCCGGCGCCGCCCGCCGACGTGCCCCTCCGGGCCCCACCCCAGTGCCCCTGCCAGTGGCCCCCACGGGCCCCAGTTGACTGGGTTGACCCAGTCAACTGCTGACTGGGCAGGCCCAGTCACTGACATGCGGGCCCCGCCGCAAAAATTAAAAAAAGAAAAGAAAAAGAAAATGTTTTATAAATAAAAATAATTAGTTTAGCTAAACACTCACTGACATGTGGGGCCCATCCCTCTAATTATACTGTTAGTTTAGTTTAACTAAATGTTAGACTAACAGAGGCTGACATGTGGGTCCCACTGGACCCACCTGTCTGGTTTGACTGGTCAGCCGACCAGTTGACCTGCTGACGTCAGCATTACCTCATGCTGACGTCATAATTCATTTTTCTGAATATAAATAATTCCAGAAATTCAAATAAACTTTGAAAATTCATATCTTTTAAACCGTAACTCGGATGAAAATGTTTTCTATATGAAAGTTGCTCAGAACGACGAGACGAATCCGAATACGCAGTCCGTTCGTCCACCACACCTCCCTAACCTATCGAACTAGCAACTTTCCCCCTCCGGTCCGTCTGTCCGAAAACGTGAAACATCGGGAATACCTCCCGGGTGTTCCCCCCCTTCACCGGTACCACCTACTGTCGCGTTAGGACACCCCTAGCACCGCTCACTGTCATGTCACGCATCGTCATGCTTATGTTTGCATTGTATTTACTGTTTCTTCCCCCCCTTCTCTCCGGTAGACTACGAGACCGACACTGCTGCTGCCCAGTTCGACTACGGAGTCGACGACCCCTCCTACTTGCCAGAGCAATCAGGCAAGCCCCCCCTTGATCACCAGATATCGCCTACTCTACTCTCTACTACTTGCATTAGAGTAGTGTAGCATGTTACTACTTTCGATATCCTATTCTGATGCATAGCCTATCCTTGCTACTACTGTTGTTACCTTTACCTGCAATCCTATCTGCTTAGTCTAGGATGCTAGATTTCCATCAGTGGCCCTACATTCTTGTCCGTCTGCTGTGCTATACTATCGGGCCGTGATCACCTGGGCGGTGATCACGGGCATATACTTATATACTATATACATGACACATGTGATGACTAAAGTCGGGTCGGCTCGTAGGAGTACCCGCAAGTGGATCTTTGTGGCGGAGCGACAGGGCAGGTTGAGACCGCCTAGGTAAGAGGTGGGCCTGGCCCTGGTCGGCGTTCGCGGATACTTAACACGCTTAACGAGATCTTGGTATTTGATCTGAGTCTGGCCATTTGGTCTATACGCACTAACCATCTACGTGGGAGTAGTTATGGGTATCCCGACGTCGTGGTATCAGCCGAAGCTCTTTTGACGTCAGCGACTGAGTGGCGCGCGCCGTGTTGGACCGCTTTGACGTAACCGCCGTGATCGTGTGGGTTGCTAGGTCTGCTCGCGGCCGCGTTCGCAACGTGCAGGTGTGCATAGGGCGATGGGCCCAGACCCCTGCGCGCATAGGTTTAGACCGGCGTGCTGACCTCTCTGTTGAGCCTAGGTGGGGCTGCGACGTGTTGATCTTACGAGGCCGGGCATGACCCAGAAAAGTGTGTCCGGCCAATTGGGATCGAGCGTGTTGGGTTATGTGGTGCACCCCTGCAGGGAAGTTTATCTATTCGAATAGCCGTGTCCCTCGGTAAAAGGACGACCCGGAGTTGTACCTTGAGCTTATGACAACTAGAACTGGATACTGAATAAAATACACCCTTCCAAGTGCCAGATACAACCCGGTGATCGCTCTCTAACAGGGTGACGAGGAGGGGACCGCCGGGTAGGATTATGCTATGCGATGCTACTTGGAGGACTTCAATCTACTCTCTTCTACATGCTGCAAGATGGAGATGTCCAGAAGCTTAGTCTTCGACAGGACTAGCTATCCCCCTCTTATTCCGGCATTCTGCAGTTCAGTCCACTGATATGCCTCTTCACACATATACCCATGCATATGTAGTGTAGCTCCTTGCTTGCGAGTACTTTGGATGAGTACTCACGGTTGCTTCTCTCCCTCTTTTTCCCCCTTTCCTTTCTATCTGGTTGTCGCAACCAGATGTTGGAGCCCAGGAGCCAGACGCCACCGTCGACGACGACTCCCACGGCACTGGAGGTGCCTACTACTACGTGCAGGCCGCTGACGACGACCAGGAGTAGTTAGGAGGTCCCAGGCAGGAGGCCTTGCCTTTTCGATCGTTGCTACTTTTGTGCTAGCCTTCTTAAGGCAAACTTGTTTAACTTATGTCTGTACTCAGATATTGTTGCTTCCGCTGACTCGTCTATGATCGAGCACTTGTATTCGAGCCCTCGAGGCCCCTGGCTTGTATTATGATGCTTGTATGACTTACTTATGTTTTAGAGTTGTGTTGTGATATCTTCCCGTGAGTCCCTGATCTTGGTCGTACACATTTGCGTGCATGATTAGTGTACGGTCAAATCGGGGGCGTCACAGCTAGCTGGGCTGGGCCGCCACAGTGGTGGGCTGGCCTAGCCACTTGGGCTGCAGGTAAGGCCCAGGTATCTCTCTTTTATTTCTGTCTTCTATTTTCTTTCAGTATGTTTGATTTATTTCAAAGACCAAACCATTTTCAAAATTCATGAAAATAATTGTGTAAACCAAATGGACTTATCCAAAGCTACACAACAATTTCCAGAATTATTGAACATATATTATTTTTTTATAACAAATATAGATCCAATTCAAATATTTATTGGATTAATTCAAAGGCCCAAAATAAATATGTTAAACCTTCCAAAAATATTGGTTTGAATTTTATTCTTGCCAATATTTTTCAAGGTTTAACAGGAACTTTTTCTTAGGCTTCTTTGAGAAGATTTTAAGGTTGATCATTTTTAAAAGGTTTCCGAGGCTTTGAAAAATCCTCAATTCAAATTTCATTTGAATTTAAACATGATGCATGGAGGCAAGAAAAATCAAGCAAGGGCTAATCTGGGGCTGTGACACATCATTATTAGAGCATTGCCCCAGTGAGGAAAGGATGATGGAGACTATGATTCCCCCACAAGTCAGGATGAGACCCCGGACTTTAAAAATAAAAATAAAAGAGGCCAAAGAAGCCCACCAAAAAAATGAGAGAAAAAGAGAGAAGGGGCAATGTTACTATCCTTTTACCACACTTGTGCTTCAGAGTAGCACCATGTTCTTCATATAGAGAGTCTCTTGAGTTATCACTTTCATATACTAGTGGGTATTTTCATTATAGAACTTGGCTTGTATATTCCAACGATGGGCTTCCTCAAATGCCCTAGGTCTTCATGAGCAAGCAAGTTGGATGCACACCCACTTAGTTTCAGTTTGAGCTTTCATACACTTATAGCTCTAATGCATCCGTTGCATGGCAATCCCTACTCCTCGCATTGAAATCAATTGATGGGCATCTCCATAGCCCATTGATTAGCCGCGTTGATGTGATACTTTCTCCCTTTTTGTCTTCTCCGCACCACCTCCACCATCATATTCTATTCCACCTATAGTGCTATCTCCATGGCTCGCGCTCATATATTGCGTGAAGGTTGAAAAAGTTTGAAAATACTAAAGTATGAAACAATTGCTTGGCTTGTCATCGGGGTTGTGCATGATGGGAGCATTTTTGTGTGACGAAGATGAAGCATAGCCAAACTATATGATTTTGTAGGGATGAGCTTTCCTTGGCTATGTTATTTTGAGAAGACATAATTGTTAGGTTGGTATGCTTGAAGTATTATTGTCTTAATGTCAAATGATAGACTATTGCTTTGAATCACTCGTGTCTTAATATTCATGCCATGACTAGATTACATGATCAAGATTATGCTAGGTAGCACTCCACATCAATTTTTTTATCATTTACCTACTCGAGGACGAGCGGGAATTAAGCTTGGGGATGCTGATACGTCTCGGTCGTATCTATAATTTTTGATTGTTCCATGCCAATATTCTACAACTTTTATATACTATTGGCAACTTTTATACTAATTTTGGGACTAACATATTGATCCAGTGCCCAGTGCCAGTTCCTGTTTGTTGCATGTTTTTTGTTTCGCAAAAAAAACCATATCAAACGGAGTCCAAACGGGATAAAGACTGACGGAGATTTTTTCTGGAATATATGTGATTTTTGGGAAGAAGAATCAACGCGAGACGATGCCCGAGGGGGCCACGAGGCAGGGGCGCGCCCCAGGGGGTGGGGGCGCCCCTGACCCTCGTGGACACCCCATAAGGCGGTTGGTGCCCTTCTTTCTCCACAAGAAAGCCAATATCCGGATAAAAATCGTGTTCAAATTTCATCCCAATCGGAGTTACGGATCTCCGGGAATATAAGAAGCGGTGAAAGGCCAGAATCTGGAGCGCAGAAACAGAGAGAGACAGAGAGACAGATCCAATCTCGGAGGGGCTCTCGCCCCTCCCATGCCATGGAAGCCAAGGACCAGAGGGGAAACCCTTCTCCCATTTAGGGAGAAGGTCAAGGAAGAAGAAGAAGAAGGGGGGCCTTCTCCCCCTCTCTTCCGGTGGCGCCGGAACACCGCCGGGGCCATCATCATCACTGCAATCTACACCAACACCTCCGTCATCTTCACCAACATCTCCATCACCTTCCTCCATCTATCTACAGCGGTCCACTCTCCCGCAACCCGCTGTACCCTCTACTTGAACAGGTGCTTTATGCTTCATATTATTATCCAATGATGTGTTGCCATCCTATGATGTCTGAGTAGATTTTCGTTGTCCTATCGGTAATTGGTGAATTGCTATGATTGGTTTAATTTGCTTGTGGTTATGTTGCTGTCCTTTTGTGCCCATCATATGAGCGCGCACGTGGATCACACCATAGGGTTAGTTGTATGTTGATAGGACTATGTATTGGAGGGCAAGAGTGACAGAAGCTTCAACCTAGCAAATAAATTGATGCATACAGGATTGAAGGGGGACCAATATATCTTAATGCTATGGTTGGGTTTTACCTTAATGAACATTAGTAGTTGCGGATGCTTGCTAATAGTTCCAATCATAAGTGCATAGAATTCCAATTCAGGGATGACATGCTAGCAGTGGCCTCTCCCACATAAAACTTGCTATCGGTCTAGTAAAGTAGTCAATTGCTTAGGGACAATTTCGCAACTCCTACCACCACTTTTCCACACTCACTATACTAACTTTATTGCTTCTTTACCTAAACAGCCCCTAGTTTTTATTTACGTGCTCTTTATATCTTGCAAACCTATCCTATCACACCTACAAAGTACTTCTACTTTTATACTTGTTCTAGGTAAAGCGAACGTCAAGCGCGCGTAGAGTTGTATCGGTGGTAGATAGAACTTGATGGAATAATTGTTCTACCTTTAGCTCCTGGTTGGGTTCGACACTCTTACTTATCGAAAGAGGATACAATTGATCCCCTATACTTGTGGGTTATCACACCGCATGCGACTAAGACAATTGATCATGTGTGTTCTAGGGTGCCCCCTGCCCCCGTATATAAAGGAGGGGCGGGGGAGGCCGGCCGTCCCCTGTAGGGCATGCCAGGAGAGAGGAGTCCTACTAGGACTCCGAGTCCTAGTAGGATTCCACCTGGAGGAAGGGGGAAGAAGGAACGGAGAGGGGGAAGGGAAGAAAGGGGGTGATGATGACATAGACCTGGGGTAGGGTCATAGGTCTGACCTATACGCCCTATCCAGGGTCGCTGCCCTAGAAGCAAGGAAGCTCAAGAGACAACAGGGAGGGCCCAACACTGGTGTCGAGTGCAATCCACTCGACCTACCATCTACTCGGAGACCCCTCCTTCCTGTGGTCACTCGACCACTCGACCATACAAGAATTCTTTCGACTTATTGAAGACCAGGAGTCATCCAGAACAGCAACGGACAAGCGTTCACTCTGTAGTCTTTAAGGCCATTAAGGCATTTAAGGCTGGCGTTATCAATAACGTCTCCTCTTTATGTACATTGAACTCTTGGTAACGGAAGATGGCCGGGGTCCTCGCGCACTCTATATAAGCCACCCCCCTCTTCTGGCACAAGGGTTCGCACCCCCTGTAACACACACACATAATCCAGCCGACCGCCTCCGGGCATCGAGACGTAGGGCTATTACTTCCTCTGCGAAGGGCCTGAACTCGTAAAACTCGTGTGTACAACTTCGCCATAGCTAGGATCTTGCCTCCTCATACCTACCCCCATTCTACTGTCAGTCTTAGATCCACGACAGTTGGCGCCCACCGTGGGGCAGGTGTCTTAGCGACTTTTTGGTGGAGTTGCGCTTTTTCCGATTCTCATCATCATGGTTTCCACCGGAGGATTGGCTGAGGGCCGCGAGATCCGTCTCGGCGCGCTCGTTTTCGTTGCCGACGACTCCGCTTGGCTTCAGGAAGCTCTACTCGACGTCGAGGCGCTCCCCGTCCGCGGGGCGACGCACTTTCGCGCATGCGTCCGCGGTGTCCTTCTCCGGCAGCCGTCGGCTCGTATGGTGTCCTCGCCCCCGCTGCTCGCCGGCGCAAGCGTTCCGGTCGGTCGTGGCTCCAGCAGTGGGTGAGACACACGGTGGCCCGTCAGTCGGCCACCCCTCAAGTCGCGGCAATCGAGCTTGACGAAACTCTCTATGGCCTATTCGACCTGTCGACTGGCTACGTCGAGACCGCATCCGAGTGCGACAGCAGCGATCCCGCGGCGGAAGTCTTGATGGTCAACGGACCACGCAGTCCTCCTGGCTTCCCCCGCGACGACGATGGTGATGGCGGCGGCGATCCGTCGCGCGTTCATGAGGAGTACCGCCCCGAGCCCCTTTCTTCGCAGCAGAGGGAAGAGCTTCGTTGCCGCAATATGGATGCGCTTCACACTCCTATCGTTGGAGAAACCCCTGAGGCCCGGGCCTTGGAGGAGGCGCGCCTGGCCAACTTGGCTGAGCGCACTCAACTGGAGAATCTGCAGCATGCACTCGACGAGCGTGCTCGGCAGCGGATCCCTGAGTCCAGTTGACGACAGCTTTTTCCGCCTCAACCTTAGGTATATCGCACTCCGATTCAAAATCTCATGGCAGCGTCCCGCATAGTAGAGTCAATTCAGCCTTCCCAGTCGGAGGCTGGCAGAGGTTTGATGCAGATCCGGGCCTTACTCCGGGCGACCGGAGAGCAGAACACAGCGGTATCTCAGTCGCGGAAAAGGATTCATAGCAGATCTGTGATGGCAGATACGGTTCAGTCGGCTCACAGCCCAAGATCGCCCCCGCGGCGTGAAGGACGCGGGCGCAGGCAAGATCAGTACAGAAACCACGAGCAATATGATCACTGACTTGGCCACGATGACCGTCGTCGAGTGCCCACGCCTCCTCCTCCGAGTGGGTCATATGTGCCTCGGCGGCATGATGACAGACGCCCTCACAGCGGCGAGCGAAGAGTACCAGTCGACCCAAGGGAGCCGGGCTTTGATGCGAGATCTATTCTCGTTCAAGGTCTGGTTGATAGGAACAGAGCACACAGAGAAGGCCATGACAGAGATTATCCGACTGGCAGCAGAGTGCATGTTTCAGGTCCCGAGTGTTTCAGCAGAGCCATTAGGGCCGCAGTGATTCCTCCCAACTTCAGGTTGGCGACTGGAGTCAGCAAGTTTACTGGTGAGTCTAAGCCTGACACTTGGCTTGAGGACTACCGAGTGGCTATACAAATTGGTGGTGGCAATGATGAAGTGGCCATGAAGCACCTTCCTCTGATGTTGGAAGGCTCGGCAGAGCATGGTTGAACCAGTTAGCGCCTGGCAGTATATTCAGTTGGGAGGAACTCGCCCGAGTGTTTGTTAGGACTTTTGAAGGTACTTGCAAACGACCAGCGGGATTGACAGAATTGCAGCATTGTGTGCAAAAACCGAATGAAACCCTGAGAGACTATATCCAGAGATGGATCACGTTGCACCATACAGTGGAGAATGTGTCAGATCACCAAGCAGTTTGTGCTTTCAAAGAAGGTGTTAAGTATCAAGAGTTGAATCTGAAATTCGGTCGGACAGGGGATATGTCCCTGACTCGGATGATGGAGATTGCCACCAAATACGCTAATGGCGAAGAAGAAGACCAACTCCGGAGTGGCAAGCACAACACAGTCGCCTAGGAAACCGGAGGAGGGAATTCCAGTCGGAAACATAAGCGCAAAGCCAAGCCAGCTGCTCCTGGAGAAGCCTTAGCCGTGGCTCAAGGAAAGTTCAAGGGGAAGCCCAAAGGGCCCTGGACCCCCAAGAAAGTGAAAGATCAAGCCGGAAATGATGTGTTGGATTTGCCATGTCACATTCACATCAAGAAAGATGAACAGGGTAATCTGACTTATCCTAAACATACCACTCGATAGTGCCGAGTTTTGATCCAGCAGTTCCGAGAAAAGCAACCCAATGAGAAGGAAAAGGAGTTGGACAAAGATGAGGATAAGGAAGAAGATGACAATGGTTTTCCCAACATCAATTCCACTCTGATGATTTTTGCTGATGTGGAGAGCAAAAGTCGACTGAAAGTTATCAACAGAGAAGTAAATATGGTTGCTCCGGCAACGCCCGGTTATTTGAAGTGGTCTCAGACTGCCATCACATTCGACCAGTCTGATCACCCAGCGCGTATAGCCACCCCTGGGAGGCAAGCGTTGGTGGTCAACCCAGTTGTTGAAGGTACTCGACTGACCAAAGTGCTAATGGATGGTGGTAGCGGCCTGAATATCCTTTATGCTGAAACCTTGAAGGGAATGGGCATTCCGATGTCCAAGCTCAGTGAAAGATATATGAGTTTCCATGGCGTTATACCTGGCAAGAAGGCTGAATCACTCGGCCAGATCGCCCTTAATGTGGTTTTCGGTGATTCCAAGAATTACCGCAAGGAAAAGTTGACATTTGAAGTAGTGGATTTCCAGAGTGCTTACCATGCTATTCTGGGTAGGCCTGCCTATGCACATTTCATGGATCGACCATGTTACGTGTACCTCAAATTGAAAATGCCTGGTCCCGATAACCCACAAGTATAGGGGATCAATTGTAGCCTCTTTCGATAAGTAAGAGTGTTGAACCCAATGAGGAGCTAAAGGTAGAACAAATATTCCCTCAAGTTCTATCGACCACCGATACAACTCTACGCACGCTTGACGTTTGCTTTACCTAGAACGAGTATGAAACTAGAAGTACTTTGTAGGTGTTTTTGGATAGGTTTGCAAGATAATAAAGAGTATGTGAATAAAAAGTAGGGGTTGTTTAGTGTTGGAAATATGCCCTAGAGGCAATAATAAAATGGTTATTATTGTATTTCCTTGTTCATGATAATTGTCTGTTGTTCATGCTATAATTGTATTAACTGGAAACCGTAATACATGTGTGAATACATAGACCACAACATGTCCCTAGTAAGCCTCTAGTTGACTAGCTCGTTGATCAATAGATGGTTATGGTTTCCTGACCATGGACATTGGATGTCATTGATAACGAGATCACATCATTAGGAGAATGATGTGATGGACAAGACCCAATCCTAAGCATAGCACAAGATCGTGTAGTTCGTTTGCTAGAGCTTTTCTAATGTCAAGTATCATTTCCTTAGACCATGAGATTGTGCAACTCCCGGATACCGTAGGAATGCTTTGGGTGTACCAAACATCACAACGTAACTGGGTGGCTATAAAGGTGCACTACAGGTATCTCCGAAAGTGTCTGTTGGGTTGGCACGAATCGAGACTGGGATTTGTCACTCCGTATGACGGAGAGATATCTCTGGGCCCACTCGGTAATGCATCATCATTATGAGCTCAATGTGACCAAGTGTTTGGTCACGGGATCATGCATTACGGTACGAGTAAAGTGAGTTGCCGGTAACGAGATTGAACAAGGTATTGGGATACCGACGATCGAATCTCGGGCAAGTAACGTACCGATTGACAAAGGGAATTGTATACGGGATTGATTGAATCCTCGACATCGTGGTTCATCCGATGAGATCATCGTGGAACATGTGGGAGCCAACATGGGTATCCAGATCCCGCTGTTGGTTATTGACCGGAGAGTCGTCTCGGTCATGTCTGCATGTCTCCCGAACCCGTAGGGTCTACACACTTAAGGTTCGGTGACACTAGGGTTGTAGAGATATTAGTATGCGGAAATCCGAAAGTCGTTCGGAGTCCCGGATGAGATCCCGGACGTCACAAGGAGTTCCAGAATGGTCCGGAGGTAAAGATTTATATATGGGAAGTCCTATTTTGGCCACCGGAAAATGTTCGGGATTTTTGGTATGGTACCGGGAAGGTTCTAGAAGGTTCCGAAGTGGGGCCCACCTGCATGGGGGGACCCACATGAACGTGGGTAGTGGGGGCAAGGCCCCGCACCCCTGGTCAAGGCGCACCAAGGTCCCACCTTAGAAGGAATAAGATCATATCCCGAAGGGATAAGATCAAGATCCCTAAAAAAGGGGGATAACAATCGGTGGGGAAGGGAAATGATGGGATTTCTTTCCCCCAACTTTGCCAACGCCCCAATGGACTTGGAGGGCAAGAAACCAGCCCCCTCCACCCCTATATATAGTGGGGAGGCGCATGGGAGCAGCACCCCAAGCCCTGGCGCCTCCATCCCTCCCGTGACACCTCTTCCTCCCCGCTTGCGCTTGGCGAAGCCCTGCCGGGATCCCGCTACTTCCACCACCACGCCGTCGTGCTGCTGGATCTCCATCAACTTCTCCTCCCCCCTTGCTGGATCAAGAAGGAGGAGACGTCCCCGCTCCGTACGTGTGTTGAACGCGGAGGTGCCGTCCGTTCGGCGCTAGGATCATCGGTGATTTGGATCACGACGAGTACGACTCCATCAACCCCGTTCTCTTGAACGCTTCCGCTCGCGATCTACAAGGGTATGTAGATGCATGAAGAAGCTCCATGTTGATGGATCTTTGGACTCACTCGTTTTTGAAAAGATTGAGACATGCGAACCATGTCTATTAGTATATATGCATGAAGAAAGTCCATATAGATGGATCATTTGGACTCACTTGATTTTGAATCACTTGAGACATGCAAATCATACCACATGGGCAAGATGACTGAAAGGCCTCGTTTTTAGTAAGATGGAACAAGAGAGCAACTTGTTGGAAGTAATACATTTGATGTGTGCAGTCCAATGAGTGATAAGGCACGCAGTGGATATCGTTATGTTCTTACTTCACAAATGATTTGAGTAGATGTTGAGAATATTTAGTTGATGAAACACAAGTCTGAATTATTGAAAGGTTCAAGTAATTTCAGAGTGAAGTTGATGATCGTCGTGACAAGAGGATAAAATGTCCGTGATATGATCATAGAGATGAATATCTGAGTTACGAGTTTGGCACACAATTAAGAAATTGTGGAAATTGTTTCACGACTAATACCACCTGGAACACCATATTGTGATGGTGTGTCCGAACATCATAACTGCACCCTGTTCGATATGGTGCATACCATGATGTCTCCTATCGAATTACAACTATCGTTTATGGGTTAGGCATTAGAGACAACCGCATTCACTTTAAATAGGGCACCACGCAATTCCGTTGAGACGACACTGTATGAACTATGGTTTAGAGAAACCTAAGCTGTCGTCTCTTAAAACTTTGGGGCTGCGACGCTTATGTGAAAAAGTTTCAGGCTGACAAGCTCGAACCCAAAGCGGGTAAATGCATCTTCATAGAATACCCAAAACAGTTGGGTATACCTCCTATTTCAGATCTGGAAGCAAAAGTGGTTGTTTCTAGAAACGGGTCCTTTCTCGAGGAAAAGTTTCTCTCGAAAGAATTGAGTGGGAGGTGTTGGGGAACGTTGCAGAAATTCAAAATTTTCAACGCATCACCAAGATCAATCTATGGAGTAATCTAGCACCGAGGGGAAGGGGAGTGCATCTACATACCATTGTAGATCGCTAAGCGGAAGCGTTGCAAGAACGCGGATGAAGGAGTCGTACTCGTAGCGATTCAGACCGCGGTTGATTCCGATCTAAGCGCCGAACCACGGCGCCTCCGCGTTCAACACACGTGCAGCCCGGTGACGTCTCCCACGCCTTGATCCAGCAAGGAGAGAGGGAGAGGTTGGGGAAGACTCCGTCCACTTGAGTCATATTGGTATAAAACGCATGAAGAAGCTCCATGTTGATGGATCTTTGGACTCACTCGTTTTTGAAAAGATTGAGACATGCGAACCATGTCTATTAGTATATATGCATGAAGAAAGTCCATATAGATGGATCATTTGGACTCACTTGATTTTGAATCACTTGAGACATGCAAATCATACCACATGGGCAAGATGACTGAAAGGCCTCGTTTTTAGTAAGATGGAACAAGAGAGCAACTTGTTGGAAGTAATACATTTGATGTGTGCAGTCCAATGAGTGATAAGGCACGCAGTGGATATCGTTATGTTCTTACTTCACAAATGATTTGAGTAGATGTTGAGAATATTTAGTTGATGAAACACAAGTCTGAATTATTGAAAGGTTCAAGTAATTTCAGAGTGAAGTTGATGATCGTCGTGACAAGAGGATAAAATGTCCGTGATATGATCATAGAGATGAATATCTGAGTTACGAGTTTGGCACACAATTAAGAAATTGTGGAAATTGTTTCACGACTAATACCACCTGGAACACCATATTGTGATGGTGTGTCCGAACATCATAACTGCACCCTGTTCGATATGGTGCATACCATGATGTCTCCTATCGAATTACAACTATCGTTTATGGGTTAGGCATTAGAGACAACCGCATTCACTTTAAATAGGGCACCACGCAATTCCGTTGAGACGACACTGTATGAACTATGGTTTAGAGAAACCTAAGCTGTCGTCTCTTAAAACTTTGGGGCTGCGACGCTTATGTGAAAAAGTTTCAGGCTGACAAGCTCGAACCCAAAGCGGGTAAATGCATCTTCATAGAATACCCAAAACAGTTGGGTATACCTCCTATTTCAGATCTGGAAGCAAAAGTGGTTGTTTCTAGAAACGGGTCCTTTCTCGAGGAAAAGTTTCTCTCGAAAGAATTGAGTGGGAGGTGTTGGGGAACGTTGCAGAAATTCAAAATTTTCAACGCATCACCAAGATCAATCTATGGAGTAATCTAGCACCGAGGGGAAGGGGAGTGCATCTACATACCATTGTAGATCGCTAAGCGGAAGCGTTGCAAGAACGCGGATGAAGGAGTCGTACTCGTAGTGATTCAGACCGCGGTTGATTCCGATCTAAGCGCCGAACCACGGCGCCTCCGCGTTCAACACACGTGCAGCCCGGTGACGTCTCCCACGCCTTGATCCAGCAAGGAGAGAGGGAGAGGTTGGGGAAGACTCCGTCCACTTGAGTCATATTGGTATAAAACGCATGAAGAAGCTCCATGTTGATGGATCTTTGGACTCACTCGTTTTTGAAAAGATTGAGACATGCGAACCATGTCTATTAGTATATATGCATGAAGAAAGTCCATATAGATGGATCATTTGGACTCACTTGATTTTGAATCACTTGAGACATGCAAATCATACCACATGGGCAAGATGACTGAAAGGCCTCGTTTTTAGTAAGATGGAACAAGAGAGCAACTTGTTGGAAGTAATACATTTGATGTGTGCAGTCCAATGAGTGATAAGGCACGCAGTGGATATCGTTATGTTCTTACTTCACAAATGATTTGAGTAGATGTTGAGAATATTTAGTTGATGAAACACAAGTCTGAATTATTGAAAGGTTCAAGTAATTTCAGAGTGAAGTTGATGATCGTCGTGACAAGAGGATAAAATGTCCGTGATATGATCATAGAGATGAATATCTGAGTTACGAGTTTGGCACACAATTAAGAAATTGTGGAAATTGTTTCACGACTAATACCACCTGGAACACCATATTGTGATGGTGTGTCCGAACATCATAACTGCACCCTGTTCGATATGGTGCATACCATGATGTCTCCTATCGAATTACAACTATCGTTTATGGGTTAGGCATTAGAGACAACCGCATTCACTTTAAATAGGGCACCACGCAATTCCGTTGAGACGACACTGTATGAACTATGGTTTAGAGAAACCTAAGCTGTCGTCTCTTAAAACTTTGGGGCTGCGACGCTTATGTGAAAAAGTTTCAGGCTGACAAGCTCGAACCCAAAGCGGGTAAATGCATCTTCATAGAATACCCAAAACAGTTGGGTATACCTCCTATTTCAGATCTGGAAGCAAAAGTGGTTGTTTCTAGAAACGGGTCCTTTCTCGAGGAAAAGTTTCTCTCGAAAGAATTGAGTGGGAGGTGTTGGGGAACGTTGCAGAAATTCAAAATTTTCAACGCATCACCAAGATCAATCTATGGAGTAATCTAGCACCGAGGGGAAGGGGAGTGCATCTACATACCATTGTAGATCGCTAAGCGGAAGCGTTGCAAGAACGCGGATGAAGGAGTCGTACTCGTAGCGATTCAGACCGCGGTTGATTCCGATCTAAGCGCCGAACCACGGCGCCTCCGCGTTCAACACACGTGCAGCCCGGTGACGTCTCCCACGCCTTGATCCAGCAAGGAGAGAGGGAGAGGTTGGGGAAGACTCCGTCCACTTGAGTCATATTGGTATAAAACGCATGAAGAAGCTCCATGTTGATGGATCTTTGGACTCACTCGTTTTTGAAAAGATTGAGACATGCGAACCATGTCTATTAGTATATATGCATGAAGAAAGTCCATATAGATGGATCATTTGGACTCACTTGATTTTGAATCACTTGAGACATGCAAATCATACCACATGGGCAAGATGACTGAAAGGCCTCGTTTTTAGTAAGATGGAACAAGAGAGCAACTTGTTGGAAGTAATACATTTGATGTGTGCAGTCCAATGAGTGATAAGGCACGCAGTGGATATCGTTATGTTCTTACTTCACAAATGATTTGAGTAGATGTTGAGAATATTTAGTTGATGAAACACAAGTCTGAATTATTGAAAGGTTCAAGTAATTTCAGAGTGAAGTTGATGATCGTCGTGACAAGAGGATAAAATGTCCGTGATATGATCATAGAGATGAATATCTGAGTTACGAGTTTGGCACACAATTAAGAAATTGTGGAAATTGTTTCACGACTAATACCACCTGGAACACCATATTGTGATGGTGTGTCCGAACATCATAACTGCACCCTGTTCGATATGGTGCATACCATGATGTCTCCTATCGAATTACAACTATCGTTTATGGGTTAGGCATTAGAGACAACCGCATTCACTTTAAATAGGGCACCACGCAATTCCGTTGAGACGACACTGTATGAACTATGGTTTAGAGAAACCTAAGCTGTCGTCTCTTAAAACTTTGGGGCTGCGACGCTTATGTGAAAAAGTTTCAGGCTGACAAGCTCGAACCCAAAGCGGGTAAATGCATCTTCATAGAATACCCAAAACAGTTGGGTATACCTCCTATTTCAGATCTGGAAGCAAAAGTGGTTGTTTCTAGAAACGGGTCCTTTCTCGAGGAAAAGTTTCTCTCGAAAGAATTGAGTGGGAGGTGTTGGGGAACGTTGCAGAAATTCAAAATTTTCAACGCATCACCAAGATCAATCTATGGAGTAATCTAGCACCGAGGGGAAGGGGAGTGCATCTACATACCATTGTAGATCGCTAAGCGGAAGCGTTGCAAGAACGCGGATGAAGGAGTCGTACTCGTAGCGATTCAGACCGCGGTTGATTCCGATCTAAGCGCCGAACCACGGCGCCTCCGCGTTCAACACACGTGCAGCCCGGTGACGTCTCCCACGCCTTGATCCAGCAAGGAGAGAGGGAGAGGTTGGGGAAGACTCCGTCCAGCAGCAGCACAACGGCATGGTGGTGATGGAAGAGCGTGGCACTCCAGCAGGGCTTCGCCAAACACTGCGAGAGACGAGGAGGGAGAGGGGTAGGGCTGCGCCAAAGAGAGAGATGTTCTCGTGTCAATGGCAGCCCCAAACCCCCACTATATATAGGGGAAAGGGAGGGGCTGCACCCCCACCTAGGTTTCCACCTCTAGGGGTGGCAGCCAGCCGTAGATGGGACTTGGAGGGGCGGCCAAGGGGGGAGAGAGGGGGGGCGCACCATTAGGTGGGCCTTAGGCCCATCTGAGCCTAGGGTTTCCCCTTTTCCCTTCTCTCTTCGCCTTGGGCCCTGGTGGGGAGGCGCACCAGCTCACCTGGGGCTGGTCCCCTCCCACACTTGGCCCACGCAGCCCTCTGGGGCCGGTGGCCCCACCTGGTGGACCCCCGGGACCCTCCCGGTGGTCCCGGTACGTTACCGATAGCACCCGAAACTTTTTCGGTGACCAAAACAGGACTTCCCATATATAAATCTTTACCTCCGGACCATTCCGGAACTCCTCGTGACGTCCGGGATCTCATCCGGGACTCCGAACAACATTTGGTAACCACGTATATCTATTCCCTATAACCCTAGCGTCATCGAACCTTAAGTGTGTAGATCCTACGGGTTCGGGAACCATGCAGACATGACCGAGACATTCTCCGGCCAATAACCAACAGCGGGATCTGGATACCCATGTTGGCTCCCACATGTTCCATGATGATCTCATCGGATGAACCACGATGTCGGGGATTCAATCAATCCCGTATACAATTCCCTTTGTCAATCGGTATGTTACTTGCCCGAGATTCGATCGTCGGTATCCCGATACCTTGTTCAATCTCGTTACCGGCAAGTCTCTTTACTCGTTCCGTAACACATCATCCCATGATCAACTCCTTGGTCACATTGTGCACATTATGATGATGTCCTACCGAGTGGGCCCAGAGATACCTCTCCGTTTACACGGAGTGACAAATCCCAGTCTCGATTCGTGCCAACCCAACAGACACTTTCGGAGATACCTGTAGTGCACCTTTATAGCCACCCAGTTACGTTGTGACGTTTGGTACACCCAAAGCATTCCTACGTTATCCGGGAGTTGCACAATCTCATGGTCTAAGGAAATGATACTTGACATTAGAAAAGCTCTTAGCAAACGAACTACACGATCTTGTGCTAGGCTTAGGATTGGGTCTTGTCCATCAGATCATTCTCCTAATGATGTGATCCCGTTATCAACGACATCCAATGTCCATGGTCAGGAAACCGTAACCATCTATTGATCAACGAGCTAGTCAACTAGAGGCTTACTAGGGACATGGTGTTGTCTATGTATCCACACATGTAGCTGAGTTTCCTATCAGTACAATTTTAGCATGGATAATAAACGATTATCATGAACAAGGAAATATAATAATAACCAATTTATTATTGCATCTAGGGCATATTTCTAACAGTCTCCCACTTGCAGTAGAGTCAATAATCTAGTTCACATCGCCATGTGATTAATACCCAAGAGTTTACTAGAGTCAATAATCTAGCTCACATCACCATGTGATTGTAATGAATCCAACACCCATGGGGTTTGTTCATATCTTGCTTGTGAGAGAGGTTATTAGTCAACGGGTCTGAAGCTTTCAGATCCGTGTGTGCTTTATGAATATCTATGTCATCTTGTAGATGCAGCTACCACGCGCTACTTGGAGCTATTCCAAATAACTGCTCCACTATACGAATCCGGTTTACTGCTCAGAGTCATCCGGATTAGTGTCAAAGTTTTCATTGACGTAACCCTTTACGACGAACTCCTTTTCACCTCCATAATCAAGAAAATTCCTTAGTCCACTAGATACTAAGGATAAGTTCGACCGTTGTCATGTGATCCATTCCCGGATCACTATTGTACCCCTTGACTAACTCATGGCAAGGCACACTTCATGTGCGGTACACAACATAGCATACTGTGGAGCCTACGTCTAAAGCATAGGGGACGACCTTCGTCCTTTCTCTCTCTTCTGCTGTGGTCAGGTCTTGAGTCTTACTCAATACTCACACCTTGTAACAGAGTCAAGAACTCCTTCTTTGCTGATCTATTTTGAACTCCTTCAAAAAACTTGTCACGGTATGTATTCATTTGAAAGTACTATTAAGCGTTTTTGATCTATCCTTATAGACCTTGATGCTCAATGTTCAAGTAGCTTAATCCAGGGTTTCCATTGAAAAACACTTTTCAAATAACCCTGTATGCTTTCCAGAAATTCTACATCATCTCTGATCAACAAAATATCAACAACATATACTCATCAGAAATTCTATAGTGCTCCCACAAACTTCTTTGGAAATACAAGTTTCTCATAAACTTTGTATAAACCGAAAATCTTTGATCATCTCATCAAAGCGTACATTCCAACTCCGAGATGCTTACTCCAGTCCTTAGAAGGATTGCTGGAGCATTGCATACTTGTTAGCATCTTTCAGGATTGACAAAACCTTCTGGTTGTATCACATACAACCTTTCCTCAAGAAAATCGTCGAGGAAACAATGTTTTGACATCCTATCTGCAAGATTTCATAAATAATGCAGTAACGGCTAATATAATTCCAACAGACTCTTAGCATCGCTACGAGTGAGAGAGTCTCATCGTAGTCAACTCCTTGAACTTGTCGGAAAACATCTTAACGACAAGCCGAGCTTTCTTAATGGTGACACTTACCATCATTGTCTGTCTTCCTTTTAAAATCCATCTGCACCCAACAGCCTTACGACTATCAAGTATTTCTTCCAAAGTCTATACCTTGTTTTATACATGGATCCTCTCTCGGATTTTATGGCCTCGAGCCATTCGTCGGAATCCAGGCCCACCATCGCTTCTCCATAGCTCGTAGGTTCATTGTTGTCTAGCAACATGACTTCCAAGACAGGATTACGTACCACTCTGAAGTAGTACGCATCCTTATCGACCTACGAGGTTTGGTAGTGACTTGATCCGAAGTTTCATGATCACTATCATAAGCTTCCACTTCAATTGGTGTAGGTGCCACAGGAACAACTTCCTGTGCCCTGCTACACACTAGTTGAAGTCATGGTTCAATAACCTCATCAAGTCTCCACCATCCTCCCACTCAATTCTTTCGAGAGAAACTTTTTCTCGAGAAAGGACCTGTTTACTTCCAGATCTGAAACAGGAGGTATACCCAACTGTTTTGGGTATTCTATGAAGATGCATCTATCCGCTTTGGGTTCGAGCTTATCAGCCTGGAACTTTTTCCACATAAGCATCGCAGCCCCGAACTTTTAAGAAACGACAACTTAGGTTTCTCTAAACAGTGTCGTCTCAACGGAATTGCGTGGTGCCCTATTTAAAGTGAATGCGGTTGTCTCTAATGCCTAACCCGTAAACGATAGTGGTAAAGGGACATCATGGTATGCACCATATCCAATAGGGTGCAGTTATGATGTTCGGACACACCATCACACTGTGGTGTTCCAGGCGGTATTAATTGTGAAACACTTTCCACAATGTCTTAATTGTGTGCCAAACTCGTAACTCAGATATCTCTATGATCATATCATAGACATTTTATCCTCTTGTCACGACGATCTTCAACTTTACTCTGAAATTACTTGAACCTTTCAATATTTCAGACTTGTGTTTCATCAAGTAAATATTCTCAGCATCTACTCAAATCATCTGTGAAGTAAGATCATATCGATATCCACTGCGTGCCTCAGCACTCATTGGACTGCACACATCAAATGTATTACTTCCAACAAGTTGCTCTCTTGTTCCATCTTACTGAAAACGAGGCCTTTCAGTCATCTTGCCCATGTGGTATGATTTGCATGTCTCAAGTGATTCAAAATCAAGTGAGTCCAAACGATCCATCTACGTGGAGCTTCTTCATGCGTTCTATACCAATATGACTCAAATGGCAGTGCCACATGTATGTGGTACTATCATTACTATTTTATATCTTTTGGCACGAACATGTGTATCACTGCGATCGAGATTCATTTTAGGTGCAAGACCATTGAAGGTATTATTCAAATAAACAGAGTAACCATTATTCTCCTTAAATGAATAACCGTATTGTGATAAACATAATCCAATCATGTTTATGCTCAACGCAAACACCAAATAACAATTATTTAGGTTTAACACCAATCTCGATGGTAGAGGGAGCATGCGATGCTTGATCACATCAACCTTGGAAACACTTCCAACACATATTGTCATCTCACCTTTAGCTAGTCTCCGTTTATTCCGCAGCTTTTATTTCGAGTTACTAACACTTAGCAACCGAACCGGTATCTAATACCCTGGTGCTGCTCGGAGTACTAGTAAAGTACACATTCATATAATGTATATCAATATACTTCTGTCGACCTTGCCTGCCTTCTCATCTACGAAGTATCTAGGGTAGTTCTGCTTCAGTGACCGTTCCCCTCATTACAGAAGCACTTAGTCTCGGGTTTGGGTTCAACCTTTGGGATTCTTCACTAGAGCAGCAAATGATTTGCTGTTTCATGAAGTATCCCTTTTGCCCTTGCCCTTCTAGAAACTATTGGTTTTACTAACCATCAACAATTGATGCTCCTTCTTGATTTCTACTTTCGCGGTGTCAAACATCGCGAGTTGCTCAAGGATCATCATGTCTATCCCTGATATGATATAGTTCATCACGAAGCTCTAATAGCTTGGTGGCAATGACTATGGAGAACCATCACTATCTCATCTGGAAGATTAACTCCCACTCGATTCAAGTGATTGTAGTACTCAGACAATCTGAGCACATGCTCAACGATTGAGCTTTTCTCCCTTAGTTTGCAGGCTTAAGAAACTTGTCAGAGGTCTCATACCTCTTGACGTGGGCATTAGTCTGAAATTCAAATTTCAGTCTTCGGAACATCTCATATGTTCTGCGACGTTTCAAAAACCGTCTTGTCGCCACAATTTTAAACCGTTAGCATCACACACTGAACTATCACGTAGTCATCAAAACGTGTATGTCAGATGTTTCGTAACATCTACAGACGACGCTCGAGGTTCAGCACACCGAGCGGTGCATTAAGGACATAAGCCTTCTGTGCAGCAATGAGGACAATCCTCAGTTTACGGACCCAGTCCGCATAATTGCTACTATCAACTTTCAACTAAATTTTCTCTAGGAACATATCTTAAACAGTAGAACTAAAGCATAAGCTATGACATAATTTGCAAAGACCTTTTGACTATGTTCATGATAATTAAGTTCATCTGATTATTTAATGAACTCCCACTCAGATAGACATCCCTCTAGTCACCTAAGTGATACATGATCCGAGTCAAACTAGGCCGTGTCCGATCATCACGTGAGACGGACTAGTCATCATCAGTGAACATCTCCATGTTGATCGCATCTACTATACGACTCATGCTCGACCTTTCGATCTCTTGTGTTCCGAGGCCATGTCTGTACATGCTAGGCTCGTCAAGTCAACCTAAGTGTTTCACATGTGTTCCGAGGCCATGTCTGTACATGCTAGGCTCGTCAACACCCGTTGTATGCGAACGTTAGAATCTATCACACCGATCATCACGTGGTGCTTCGAAACAACGAACATTCGCAACGGTGCACAGTTAGGGGGAACACGTCTCTTGAAATTTTAGTGAGGGATCATCTAATTTATGCTACCGTCGTTCTAAGAAAATAAGATGTAAACATGACAAACATCACATGCAAATCATAAAGTGACATGATATGGCCAATATCATCTTGCGCCTTTTGATCTCCATCTTCGAGGCGCGGCATGATCACCTTCGTCACCGGCATGACACCATGATCTCCATCATCGTGTCTTCATGAAGTTGTCTCGCCAACTATTACTTCTACTACTATGGCTAACGGTTAGCAATAAAGTAAAGTAATTACATGGCGTTTTTCATTGACACCCAGGTCATACAATGAATTAAGACAACTCCTATGGCTCCTGCCGGTTGTCATACTCATCGACATGCAAGTCGTGATTCCTATTACAAGAACATGATCAATCTCATACATCACATACATCATTCATCACATCCTTTTGGCCATATCACATCACATAGCATACCCTGCAAAAACAAGTTAGACGTCCTCTAATTGTTGTTGCATGTTTTACGTGGCTGCTATGGGTTTCTAGCAAGAACGTTTCTTACCTACGCAAAAACCACAACGTGATATGCCAATTTCTATTTACCCTTCATAAGGACCCTTTTCATCGAATCCGATCCGACTAAAGTGGGAGAGACAGACACCCGCTAGCCACCTTATGCAACTAGTGCATGTCAGTCGGTGGAACCTGTCTCACGTAAGTGTACGTGTAAGGTCGGTCCGGGCCGCTTCATCCCACGATGCCGCCGAATCAAGATAAGACTAGTAACAGCAAGTAAATTGACAAAATCGACGCCCACAACTACTTTGTGTTCTACTCGTGCATAGAAACTACGCATAGACCTAGCTCATGATGCCACTGTTGGGGAACGTAGCAGAAATTCAAAATTTTCTACGCATCACCAAGATCAATCTATGGAGTAATCTAGCACCGAGGGGAAGGGGAGTGCATCTACATACCATTGTAGATCGCTAAGCGGAAGCGTTGCAAGAACGCAGATGAAGGAGTCGTACTCGTAGCGATTCAGACCGCGGTTGATTCCGATCTAAGTGCCGAACCACGGTGCCTCCGCGTTCAACACACGTGCAGCCCGGTGATGTCTCCCACGCCTTGATCCAGCAAGGAGAGAGGGAGAGGTTGGGGAAGACTCCGTCCAGCAGCAGCACAACGGCATGGTGGTGATGGAGGAGCGTGGCACTCCAGCAGGGCTTCGCCAAGCACTGCGAGAGACGAGGAGGGAGAGGGGTAGGGCTGCGCCAAAGAGGAGATGTTCTCGTGTCAATGGCAGCCCCAAACCCCCACTATATATAGGGGAAAGGGAGGGGCTGCGCCCCCACCTAGGTTTCCACCTCTAGGGGTGGCGGCCAGCCCTAGATGGGACTTGGAGGGGCGGCCAAGGGGGGAGAGAGGGGGGGCGCACCACTAGGTGGGCCTTAGGCCCATCTGAGCCTAGGGTTTCCCCTTTTCCCTTCTCTCTTCGCCTTGGGCCCTGGTGGGGGTGCGCACCAGCTCACCTGGGGCTGGTACCCTCCCACACTTGGCCCACGCAGCCCTCTGGGGCCGGTGGCCCCACCTGGTGGACCCCCGGGACCCTCCCGGTGGTCCCGGTACGTTACCGATAGCACCCGAAACTTTTCCGGTGACCAAAACATGACTTCCCATATATAAATCTTTACCTCCGGACCATTCCGGAACTCCTCGTGACGACCGGGATCTCATCCGGGACTCCGAACAACATTCGGTAACCACGTATATCTATTCCCTATAACCTTAGCGTCATCGAACCTTAAGTGTGTAGATCCTACGGGTTCGGGAACCATGCAGACATGACCGAGACGTTCTCCGGCCAATAACCAACAGCGGGATCTGGATACCCATGTTGGCTCCCACATGTTCCATGATGATCTCATCGGATGAACCACGATGTCGGGGATTCAATCAATCCCGTATACAATTCCCTTTGTCAATCGGTATGTTACTTGCCCGAGATTCGATCGTCGGTATCCCGATACCTTGTTCAATATCGTTACCGGCAAGTCTCTTTACTCATTCCGTAACACATCATCCCGTGATTAACTCCTTGGTCACATTGTGCACATTATGATGATGTCCTACCGACTGGGCCCAGAGATACCTCTCCGTTTACACGGAGTGACAAATCCCAGTCTCGATTCGTGCCAACCCAACAGACACTTTCGGAGATACCTGTAGTGCACCTTTATAGCCACCCAGTTACGTTGTGACGTTTAGTACACCCAAAGCATTCCTACGGTATCCGGGAGTTGCACAATCTCATGGTCTAAGGAAATGATACTTGACATTAGAAAAGCTCTTAGCAAACGAACTACACGATCTTGTGCTAGGCTTAGGATTGGGTCTTGTCCATCACATCATTCTCCTAATGATGTGATCCTGTTATCAACGACATCCAATGTCCATGGTCAGGAAACCGTAACCATCTATTGATCAACGAGCTAGTCAACTAGAGGCTTACTAGGGACATGGTGTTGTCTATGTATCCACACATGTACCTGAGTTTCCTATCAATACAATTTTAGCATGGATAATAAACGATTATCATGAACAAGGAAATATAATAATAACCAATTTATTATTGCCTCTAGGGCATATTTCTAACAGGAGGATGGTGGAGACTTGATGAGGTCATTGAACCGTCACTTCAACTAATGTGTAGCAGGGCACATGAAGTTGTTCCTGTGGCACCTACACCAATTGAAGTGGAAGCTTATGATAGTGATCATGAAACTTCAGATCAAGTCACTACCAAATCTCATAGGACGACAAGGATGCGTACTACTTCAGAGTGGTACGTCATCCTGTCTTGGAAGTCATGTTGCTAGACAACAATGAACCTACAAGCTATGGAGAAGCGATGGTGGGCCCGGATTCCGACGAATGGCTTGAGGCCATAAAATCCGAGAGGATCCATGTATGAAAACAAAGTATAGACTTTGAAAGAACTACTTGATGGTCGTAAGGCTGTTGGGTACAGATGGATTTTAAAGGGAAGACAGACAATGATGGTAAGTGTCACCATTAAGAAAGCTCAACTTGTCGTTAAGATGTTTTCCGGCAAGTTCAAGGAGTTGACTGCGATGAGACTTTCTCACTCGTAGCGATGCTAAGAGTCTGTTAGAATTATATTAGCAGTTACTGCATTATTTATGAAATCTTGCAGATAGGATGTCAAAACATTGTTTCCTCGACGATTTTCTTGAGGAAAGGTTGTATGTGATACAACCAGAAGGTTTTGTCAATCCTGAAAGATGCTAACAAGTATGCAAAGCTCTAGCAATCCTTCTAAGGATTGGAGTAAGCATCTCGGAGTTGGAATGAACGCTTTGATGAGATGATCAAAGACTTTGGGTTTATACAAGGTTCATGAGAAACTTGTATTTCCAAAGAAGTGAGTGAGAGCACTATAGAATTTTTGATGAGTATATGTTGTTAACATATTGTTGATCAGAAATGATGTAGAATTTCTGGAAAGCATCCAGGGTTATTTGAAAAGTGGTTTTTTAATGGAAAACCTGGATTAAGCTACTTGAACATTGAGCATCAAGATCTATAAGGATAGATCAAAAAATGCTTAATAGTACTTTCAAATGAATACATACCGTGACAGGATTTTGAAGGAGTTCAAAATAGATCAGCAAAGAAGGAGTTCTTGGCTGTGTTACAAGGTGTGAGTATTGAGTAAGACTCAAGACCTGACCATGGCAGAAGAGAGAGAAAGGACGAAGGTCGTCCCCTATGCTTTAGACGTAGGCTCTACAGTATGCTATGCTGTGTACCGCACCTGAAGTGTGCCTTGCCATGAGTTAGTCAAGGGGTACAATAGTGATCCGGGAATGGATCACATGACAGCAGTCGAACTTATCCTTAGTATCTAGTGGACTAAGGAATTTTCTCGATTATGGAGGTGGTAAAAGAGTTCGTCGTAAAGGGTTACGTCGATGCAAACTTTGACACTAATCCGGATGACTCTGAGTAGTAAACCGGATTCGTATAGTAGAGCAGTTATTTGGAATAGCTCCAAGTAGCGCGTGGTAGCTACATCTACAAGATGACATAGAGATTTGTAAAGCACACACGGATCTGAATGTTGCAGACCCGTTGACTAAAACCTCTCTCGTAAGCATAACATGATCAAACCCTAGAACTCATTGAGTGTTAATCACATGGTGATGTGGACTAGATTATTGACTCTAGTGAACTTTGAGTGTTAATCACATGGTGATGTGAACTAGATTATTGACTCTAGTGCAAGTGGGAGACTGTTGGAAATATGCCCTAGAGGCAATAATAAAATGGTTATTATTGTATTTCCTTGTTCATGATAATTGTCTGTTGTTCATGCTATAATTGTATTAACTGGAAACCGTAATACATGTGTGAATACATAGACCACAACATGTCCCTAGTAAGCCTCTAGTTGACTAGCTCGTTGATATATAGATGGTTATGGTTTCCTGACCATGGACATTGGATGTCATTGATAACGGGATCACATCATTAGGAGAATGATGTGATGGACAAGACCCAATCCTAAGCATAGCACAAGATCGTGTAGTTCGTTTGCTAGAGCTTTTCTAATGTCAAGTATCATTTCCTTAGACCATGAGATTGTGCAACTCCCGGATACCGTAGGAATGCTTTGGGTGTACCAAACGTCACAACGTAACTGGGTGGCTATAAAGGAGCACTACAGGTATCTCCAAAAGTGTCTGTTGGGTTGGCACGAATCAAGACTGGGATTTGTCACTCCGTATGACGGAGAGGTATCTCTGGGCCCACTCGGTAATGCATCATCATAATGAGCTCAATGTGACCAAGTGTTTGGTCAGAGGGATCATGCATTACGGTACGAGTAAAGTGACTTGCCGGTAACGAGATTGAACAAGGTATTGGGATACCGACGATCGAATCTCGGGCAAGTAACGTAGCGATTGACAAAGGGAATTGTATACGGGATTGATTGAATCCTCGACATCGTGGTTCAGCCGATGAGATCATCGTGGAACATGTGGGAGCCAACATGGGTATCCAGATCCCGCTGTTGGTTATTGACCGGAGAGTCGTCTCGGTCATGTCTGCATGTCTCCCGAACCCGTAGGGTCTACACACTTAAGGTTCGGTGACACTAGGGTTGTAGAGATATTAGTATGCGGAAATCCGAAAGTCGTTCGGAGTCCCGGATGAGATCCCCGACGTCACGAGGAGTTCCAGAATGGTCCGGAGGTAAAGATTTATATATGGGAAGTCCTATTTTGGCCACCGGAAAATGTTCGGGATTTTTCGGTATTTTACCGGGAAGGTTCTAGAAGGTTCCGAATGGGGCCCACCTGCATGGGGGGACCCACATGAACGTGGGTAGTGGGGGCAAGGCCCCACACCCCTGGTCAAGGCGCACTAAGATCCCACCTTAGAAGGAATAAGATCATATCCCGAAGGGATAAGATCAAGATCCCTAAAAAAGGGGGATAACAATCGGTGGGGAAGGGAAATGATGGGATTTCTTTCCCCCACCTTTGCCAACGCCCCAATGGACTTGGAGGGCAGGAAACCAGCCCCCTCCACCCCTATATATAGTGGGGAGGCGCATGGGAGCAGCACCCCAAGCCCTGGCGCCTCCCTCCCGTGACACCTCTTCCTCCCCGCTTGCGCTTGGCGAAGCCCTGCCGGGATCCCACTACGTCCACCACCACGCCGTCGTGCTGCTGGATCTCCATAAACTTCTCCTCCCCCTTGCTGGATCAAGAAGGAGGAGACGTCCCTGCTCCGTACATGTGTTGAACGCGGAGGTGCCGTCCGTTCGGCGCCAGGATCATTGGTGATTTGGATCACGACGAGTACGACTCCATCAACCCCGTTCTCTTGAACGCTTCCGCTCGCGATCTACAAGCGTATGTAGATGCACTCCTCCCCTCTCGTTGCTAGCATCTCCTAGATTGATCTTGGTGACATGTAGGAAAATTTTGAATTTCTGCTACGTTCCCCAACATTTAGATAAAGACACAACTAAATTAGTTTTAGTAAAGAGCTTGTTGTCACGAGAAAGTTATTTGTCCCTAGGCAATCGATAACTAGACCGGTAATCATTGTTGCAATTTTATTTGAGGGAGAGGCATAAGCTAACATACTTTCTCTACTTGGATCATATGCACTTATGATTGGAACTCTAGCTAGCATCCGCAACTACTAAAGATCATTAAGGTAAAACCCAACCATAGCATTAAAGTATCAAGTCCCCTTTATCCCATACGCAAACAACCTACTTACTCGGGTCTGTGCTTCTGTCACTCACGCCACCCACCATAAGCAAATCATGAACATATTGCAAACCCTACAGCGGGGATCCCTCACGCTTGCGCGACACGGAGAGCACAATAGGACAGCACCAATAATAAAACATGCAACTCAAACCAATCTTGATCATCAAATAACCCATAGGACAAAACGGATCTACTCAAACATCATAGGATAGCCATACATCATTGGGAAATAATATATAGCATTGAGCACCATGTTTAAGTAGAGATTACAGCGGGTAAGAGAGAGGTTACACCACTGCATAGAGGGGGGGAAGAGTTGGTGATGATGGCGGTGAAGTTGCTGATGTAGATTGCGGTGATGATGATGGTGGCCACGGCAGCGTTCCGGCGCCACCGGAAGAGAGGGGGAGAGGGGCCCTCTTCTTCTTCTTCTTCCTTGACCTCCTCCCTAGATGGGAGAAGGGTTTCCCCTCTGGTCCTTGGCCTCCATGGCATGGGAGGGGGGGAAGCCCCTCCGAGATTGGATCTGTCTCTCTGTCTCTCTCTGTTTCTGCGTTCTGTTTTGCTGCCCTTTCACCATTTCGTATATATATGGAGATCCGTAACTCCGATTGGACTGAAATCTTCGCCGTGATTTCTTCTAAAAATTAGCTTTCTTGCGGCCGAAGAAGGGCATCAACCGCCTTACGGGGAGCCCACGAGGGTCAGGGGCGCGCCCAGGGGGGTGGGCGCCCGCCCCGCCTCGTGCCTCCCTCGGGCACCGTCTCGCGTGGATTTTCCTTCCCATATTCTCCGAATATTCCAAAAATAATCTCCGTCCGTTTTTATCCCGTTTGGACTCCATTTGATATGGATATTTTGCGAAACAAAAACATGCAACAAACAGGAACTGGCACTGGGCACTGGATCAATATGTCAGTCCCCAAAAATAGTATAAAAAGTTGCCAAAAATATATGAAAGTTGTAGAATATTGGCATGGAACAATAAAAAATTATAGATACGATGGAGACGTATCAGGTCCCAGAGGAGTGATCACTATCACTGGCAATCGGCAGAAGGCAGAAGAGTGCTTCCAGAAGGGCTCAAAAATCGCCGATGCACAAATGGCAGTAGTCGAAATGCAAGAATACCGGAAAAATGCAGACCCGAGTGATTTGCTGCGCTCCAAGAAGACTGCCACAGATTCTGCATTTTGGTCGTCCGGTGAAACCAAGCCGATTCATATTCACCCGACCGATCCTAATGCTGCTCCTACTCATATCTCAACGTCACTCGACAGCAAATAGGAAGAAGCGCTCATCCAGTTCCTCCATGACAACGGGGACATCTTTGCATGGAAACCTTCTGACATGCCGGGTGTACCCAGGGGACTGGCTGAGCATCATTTGCTAGTCGACCCGAAAGTAAAACCAGTCAAGGAACATCTTCGAAGGTCCGCCGTACAGAAGAGAAAAGCAATTGGTGAGGAAGTGGCTCGGCTCCTGGCTGCTGAGTTCATCCGAGAGATTTTCCACTCCGAGTGGCTCGCCAATGTTGTCATGGTCCCCAAGAAGGACGACTCACTTCGCATGTGCATTGACTTCAAGCATATCAATCAGGCCTGCCCGAAAGATCATTTTCCTCTTCCCCGCATCGACCAGATCGTCGACTCGACTGCGGGGTGTGAGCGTCTATCTTTTCTAGACGCCTATTCCGGGTACCATCAGATCCGACTGTATGGACCCGATGAGATAAAAACGGCTTTCATCACTCCATTCGGGTGTTTTTGTTATGTCACCATGCCATTCGGTCTCAAGAATGCTGGAGCCACATTCATGAGGATGATTCAGAAGTGTCTGCTCACTCAAATCAGTCGGAATGTGGAAGCATACATGGATGACATTGTGGTCAAGTCGCGTAAAGGTTTCGACCTGCTAGCTGACCTTGCTGAAACCTTTGCCAACCTAAGAAGGTATGATATCAAGCTTAATCCATGAAAGTGCACATTCGGAGTTCCTGGCGGAAAGTTACTCGGCTTCCTCGTTTCCGAACGAGGGATCGACGTGAACCCAGAGAAAGTTGGTGCCATACTCCGGATGAAGCGCCCTGCATGTGTGCATGATGTCCAGAAGCTTACTAGTTGTTTGGCCGCCTTGAGTCAATTCATTTCTTGCCTCGGTGAAAAGGCATTGCCTCTTTACCGACTGATGAAGAAATCTGACAAGTTCGAGTGGACTCCTGAAGCTGATGCAGCATTTGCAGAACTCAAAGCCCTACACCCAGTGGGTGCTCGCTGCCCCAATCAGCAAAGAGCCTTTACTGCTTTATATTGCAGCCACTGGACAAGTTGTCAGTACAGTACTCACGGTCGAGCGGGAAGAAGAAGGAAAAGCCTATAAAGTTCAGCGCCCAGTATACTATGTTTCTGAAGTTCTGACTCCATCCAAGCAAAGATATCCTCATTATCATAAGCTTGTTTATGGGATTTACATGACCACGAAGAAGGTTGCACATTATTTCTCTAATCAATCCATTACAGTCGTCAGCAACGCACCATTGTCAGAAATTCTGAACAACAGAGATGCAACTGGTCGAGTGGCAAAATGGGCGATTGAACTCCTTCCCTTGGATATCATGTTTGAGGCAAAGAAAGCTATCAAGTCCCAAGCAATAGAAGATTTCCTCGCCGAGTGGGTCGAACAGCAACTGCCGACTCGGATTCACTCAGAGCATTGGACCATGTTCTTTGATGGATCCAAGATGCTGAATGGTTCCGGTGCTGGGGTGGTATTGGTATCCCCCCGAGGTGACAAGCTCAGCTATGTTCTCTAGATTCATTTTGATTCCTCCAACAATGAAGCTGAATATGAGGCACTTTTGTACGGGTTGCGTATGGCCATTTCACTCGGCGTCCGTCGCCTCATGGTCTACGGCGACTCGGATTTAGTGGTTAATCAAGTAATGAAGGAGTGGCACGTCAGAAGCCTGGCTATGACTGGCTATTGTAATGCAGTGAGAAAGTTAGAGAAGAAGTTTGAGGGTTTAGAGCTCCATCACATACCCTGACTGAAAAATCAAGCAACCGATGATTTGGCAAAGATAGGTTCCAAGAGGGAAGCCATTCCCAGCAATGTGTTTTTGGAACATATTCATACACCTTCAGTTCAGGAAGATCCTTTCACTGAAGAGCCCCCACAACCAAAGAGTGCCACTGATCTGACTGAAGTCGAAGTCCTAGCTGTGGTCGACTTGATCTTGGAGGTTTTGGTCATCACTCCCGACTGGACAGTGCCGTACATTGCGTACATTCTTAGGAAGGAACTCCCAGAAGATGAAGAAGAGGCTCGACAGATCGTCCGTCGATCCAAAGCCTTTACGGTGATAAAAGGACAGTTGTTCAGAGAAAGTGTAACTGGAGTCGGCCAGAAATGCAGAACGCCAGAAGAAGGTCGAGTGATCCTCAATGACATCCACTCGGGGACCTGTGGTCACCATGCGTCCTCTCGGACCATTGTGGCCAAAGCATACCGAGCAGGGTTTTATTGGCCACGAGCAAATGAAATGGCGAAAGAAATAGTCGACAGATGTGAAGGTTGCCAGTTTTACTCGAACATGTCTCACAAACCTGCATCAGCCCTGAAGACCATTCCACTCGTCTGGCCCTTTGCTGTTTGGGGATTGGACATGGTTGGACCTCTGAGGACTGGCAAAAGCGGCTTCACTCATGTGCTCGTGGCAGTCGACAAGTTCACCAAATGGATTGAAGCCAAGCCTATCAAAAATCTTGAAGCCAGTACTGCTGTCAGCTTCATCAGAAAATTAACATTCAGATATGGTGTTCCGCACAGCATCATCACTGACAATGGATCTAACTTCGATTCTGATGAGTTCCGAGCCTTCTGTGCTTCCCAAGGCACTCGAGTCGACTATGCTTCAGTCGCCCATCCCGAGTCGAATGGACAAGCATAGAGAGCAAATGGATTGATTCTCAAAGGACTGAAACCCCGATTGATGCGTGATCTCAAGCATGCAGCAGGCGCCTGGGTCGATGAACTTCCATCAGTGCTTTGGGGATTGAGGACAACTCCAAATCGGTCGACTGGCCGAACTCCATTCTTCTTGGTCTATGGAGCTGAAGCTGATCTACCGAGTTACTTGCTTCACAATGCACCCCGAGTCGAGCTTTTCTCTGAAGATGAAGCGGAGCAGGCTAGGCAAGACGCAGTTGATCGCCTGGAAGAGGAAAGAGAGATGGCCCTGATCCGGTCGACCATTTATTAGCAAGACCTGCGTCGATTCCACGCCAGAAACGTGAGGGGTCGAGCATTTCAAGAGGGAGACTTGGTTCTTCGTGTGGATCAACAGAAACCTCACAAGCTCGCTCCTGCTTGGGAAGGCCCCTTCATTGTCACCAGAGTGCTCCACAATGGAGCATATCATCTTTACAATGTCGAGCACAAGAAAGACGAGCCACGCGCTTGATAACCCACAAGTATAGGGGAATTGTAGCCTCTTTCGATAAGTAAGAGTGTCGAACCCAACGAGGAGCTAAAGGTAGAACAAATATTCCCTCAAGTTCTATCGACCACCGATACAACTCTACGCACGCTTAACGTTCGCTTTACCTAGAACAAGTATGAAACTAGAAGTACTTTATAGGTGTTGTTGGATAGGTTTGCAAGGTAATAAAGAGCCCGTAAATAAAAAGTAGGGGCTGTTTAGATAAAGACACAACTAAATTAGTTTTATTAGAGAGCTTTTTGTCACGAGAAAGTTATTTGTCCCTAGGCAATCGATAACTAGATTGGTAATCATTATTGCAATTTTATTTGAGGGAGAAGCATAAGCTAACATACTTTCTCTACTTGGATCATATGCACTTATGATTGGAACTCTAGCAAGCATCCGCAACTACTAAAGATCATTAAGGTAAAACCCAACCATAGCATTAAAGTATCAAGTCCTCTTTATTCCATACGCAAACAACCTACTTACTCGGGTCTGTGCTTCTGTCACTCACGCCACCAACCATAAGAAAATCATGAACATATTGCAAACCCTACAGCGGGGATCCCTCACGCTTGCGCGACATGGAGAGCACCATAGGACAGCACCAATAATAAAACATGCAACTCAAACCAATCTTGATCATCAAATAACCCAAAGGACAAAACGGATCTACTCAAACATCATAGGATAGCCATACACCATTGGGAAATAATATATAGCGTTGAGCACCATGTTTAAGTAGAGATTACAGCGGGTAAGAGAGAGGTTACACCACTGCATAGAGGGGGGAAGAGTTGGTGATGATGGCGGTGAAGTTGTTGGTGAAGATTGCGGTGATGATGATGGCCACGGCAGCGTTCCGGCGCCACCGGAAGAGAGGGGGAGAGGGCCCCCTTCTTCTTCTTCTTCCTTGACCTCCTCCCTAGACGGGAGAAGGGCTTCTCCTCTGGTCCTTGGTCTCCATGGGATGGGAGGGGCGAGAGCCCCTCCGAGATTGAATCTGTCTCTCTGTCTCTCTCTGTTTCTGCGTTCTGTTCTGCTGCCCTTTCACCGTTTCTTTTATATCCGGAGATCCGTAACTCCGATTGGGTTGAATCTTTCGCCGAGATTTTTCTCACAAAATTAGCTTTCTTGCGGCAAAAGAAGAGCGTCAACCGCCTTACGGGGTGCCCACAAGGGTCCAGGGCGCGCCCCCTGCCTCGTGGCCCCCTCGGGCACCGTCTCGCGTTGATTTTACTTCCCAAAAATCATAAATATTCCAAAATAATTCTCCGTCCGTTTTTATCCCGTTTGGACTCCGTTTGATATTGGGTTTCTGCGAAACATAAACATGTAAACAAACAGGAACTGGCACTGGGCACTGGATCAATATGTTAGTCCCAAAAAATAGTATAGAAAAGTTGCCAAAAGTATATGAAAGTTGTAGAATATTGGCATGGAACAATCAAAAATTATAGATATGACGAAGACATATCAGCATCCCCAAGCTTAATTCCTGCTCGTCCTCGAGTAGGTAAATGATAAAAAAGATAATTTTTGATGTGGAATGCTACCTAGCATAATCTTGATCATGTAGCTAATCATGGCATGAATATTAAGATACGAGTGGTTCAAAGCAATAGTCTATCATTTGACATAAAAACAATAACACTTCAAGCCTACTAATAAAGCAATCATGTCTTTTCAAAATAACATGGCCAAAGAAAGTTATCCCTACAAAGTCATATTGTCTGGCTATGCTCCATCTTCACCACACAAAATATTCAAATCATGCACAACCCCGATGACAAGCCAAGCAATTGTTTCATACTTTTGACGTTCTCAAACCTTTTCAACTTTCGCGCAATACATGAGCGTGAGCCATGGATATAGCACTATAGGTGTAATAGAATATGATGGTGGAGGTTGTGT
Organism: Triticum aestivum; assembly: GCF_018294505.1. NCBI lineage: Eukaryota > Viridiplantae > Streptophyta > Magnoliopsida > Poales > Poaceae > Triticum > Triticum aestivum. The sequence goes on along the minus strand of NC_057799.1, from coordinate 582,854,704 downwards.
GGAGAAGACAAAAAGGAGAAAGTCTCACATCAACGCGGCTAATCAACGTGCTATGGAGATGCCCATCAATTGATGTCAATGTGAGGAGTAGGGATTGCCATGCAACGGATGCAGAGCTATAAGTGTATGAAAGCTCAAACTGAAACTAAGTGGGTGTGCATCCAACTTGCTTGCTCATGAAGACCTCGGGCATTTGAGGAAGCCCATCATCGGAATATACAAGCCAAGTTCTATAATGAAAATTCCCACTAGTATATGAAAGTGATAACTCAAGAGACTCTCTATATGAAGAACATGGTGCTACTCTGAAGCACAAGTGTGGTAAAAGGATAGTAACATTGCCCCTTCTCTCTTTTTCTCTCATTTTTTTGTTTTTTTCTTTTTTTTCTTTTTTTGGGCCTTCTCTTTTTTTGGCCTTTCTCTTTTTTTTCGTCCGGAGTCTCATCCCGACTTGTGGGGGAATCAGTCGCCATCATCCTTTCCTCACTGGGGCAATGCTCTAATAATGATGATCATCACACTTTTATTTACTTACAACTCAATATTACAACTCAATATCTAGAACAAAGATATGACTCTATATGAATGCCTCTGGCGGTGTACCGGGATGTGCAATGATCTAGCGTAGCAATGACATCAAAAAACGGACAAGCCATGAAAACATCATGCTAGCTATCTTACGATCATGCAAAGCAATATGACAATGAATGCTCAAGTCATGATGATGATGGAAGTTGCATGGCAATATATCTCGGAATGGCTATGGAAATGCCATGATAGGTAGGTATGGTGGCTGTTTTGAGGAAGATATAAGGAGGGTTATGTGTGATAGAGCGTATCGTATCACGGGGTTTGGATGCACCGGCGAAGTTTGCACCAACTCTCGAGGTGAGAAAGGGCAATGCACGGTACCGAAGAGGATAGCAATGATGGAAGGGTGAGGGTGCGTATAATCCATGGACTCAACATTAGTCATAAAGAACTCACATACTTTTTGCAAAAGTCTATTAGCTATCGAAACAAAGTACTACGCGCATGCTCCTAGGGGGATAGATTGGTAGGAAAAGACCATCTCTCGTCCCCGATCGCCACTCATAAGGAAGACAATCAATAAATAAATCATGCTCCGACTTCATCACATAACGGTTCACCATACGTGCATGCTACGGGAATCACAAACTTCAACACAAGTATTTCTACAATCCACAACTACCCACTAGCATGACTCTAATATCACCACCTTTATATCGCAACTATTGCAAGGAATCAAACATATCATATTCAGTGATCTACAAGTTTTATGTAGGATTTTATGACTAACCATGTGAATGACCAGTTCCTGTCATCTCTCTAAATGGATATAAGTGAAGCAAGAGAGTTTAATTCTTTCTACAAAAGATATGCCCACACTCTAACAAATATAAGTGAAGCAAAAGAGCACTCTACAAATGGTGGTTGTCTAAGTGAAGAGAAACAGGCAATCCAAACTTCAAATGATATAAGTGAAGCACATGAAGCATTCTATAAAGCCATACTCAAATAATATAAGTGAAGTGCAAAGAGCATTCTATAAATCAACCAAGGACTATCTCATACCAGCATGGTGCGTAAAAGAAAAATGAAAACTAAATGCAAAAGACGCTCCAAGATTGCACATATCGCATGAACGAAACGAATCCGAAAACATACCGATACTTGTTGAAGAAAGAGGGGATGCCTTCCGGGGCATCCCCAAGCTTAGACGCTTGAGTCTCCTTGAATATTTACTTGGGGTGCCTTGGGCATCCCCAAGCTTGAGCTCTTGCCTCTCCTTCTTCTCCTCATATCAAAACATCCTCGATCTTCGAACACTTCATCCACACAAAACTTCAACAGAAAACTCGGTAAGATCCGTTAGTATAATAAAGCAAATCACTACTCTTAGTACTTTTGCAAAACAACTCATATTTTGTTTTTGCAATAGTTTCATTAAAACAAGCAAACTACGCATCAAAAACAGAATCTGTCTAAAACAGAGCAGTCTGTAATAATCTGAACATTCACCATACTTCTGATACTTGAAAACTTCTGCCAAAATTAGGAAAAATAAACAATTTTTATAGAAAGACAGTGCAAAAAGAATCAGAACCATTTGACGTTCCAGTAAAAAATTAAAAATCGCGCACTACAGCCAAAGTTTCTGTCCTGCACCGTACAAACCAACAAGCATTGTAAACATCCTAAAGGCAAACCTTAGCACATTATTTTTATAATATAATGGAATTGTACAAGGGGATAATTATTTTTATTGAAAAGTTTCTGTAATCAAGATTCACAAAGTTTCCGTGAGCATGAACAAAGTTCAAGGCTAGCTCCCACTTCAACAATGCTTGTCTCTCTCACTTTCAATTTCCTTTTTGATAAAGTTTTGGGTTCCCCTCTTTATTTTTTTGTTGTTTTAAAACTATATGAAAGAACTCAACAGAAATAAATGACTCTCTAAAACTTACGGGTTGTCTCCCTGGCAGCGCTTTCTTTAAAGCCATTAAGCTAGGCATATAGTGCTCAAGTAGTGAATCCACCGGATCCCAAGGTATATCAAAGCCAATTTTAATTAGCAATGATTTACAATTTAGTAGTGAGCACAAAGCAACATATATCATGTAATGACGAAGTCTAACTCTCTTCTTATGCATCGGAATGTCATAAAAGAACAATTCATGCACACATAGTAAAGGCCAATGCATAGTATAAACAGTTTCTTGCAATTTTACCATGTTGGAAACATAGAGAGGTGGAGATATAGTTCCTCTCTCATAATAATTGCAAGTAGGAGCAGCAAGCACATGCATATTATATTCATCAAAATCATCATGTGCAACGGTATAAGGCAACCCATCAATAAGGGTAAACTTCTCCGATATAGTGTAGTGGGGAGAATTCAAAAAGATAATAGGACTATCATGCGTGGGTGCAATAGCAACAATTTCATGTTTAACATAAGGAACTATAGCAAGTTCATCTCCATAAGCATAATTCATATTGGAATCTTGGCCACAAGCATAGCAAGCATCATCAAAAAGGGATATTTCAAAAGAATCAACGGGATCATAACAATTATCATAACATTCATCCTTCGGTAAGAATGAAGGGAAATTAAACAATGTATGAGCTGAAGAGTTACTCTCATTAGAAGGTGGGCACGGGTGATCAATCCGCTCTTCCTCCTTTTGTTCTTCGCTCTCCTCCTCGTCTTTTTCATCCAATGAGCTCACAGTTTCATCAATTTCTTCTTCCATAGACTTTCTCAATAAATGCATCAATATCGGAATTGTATTCATAATTCTCATAGCAATATTTCAATATAGCAAAATTTTCAGGCCTATAAACATCATCATCAAAAGCTTCATACTTTTCAAACAAAGATTCAATTTCATAAGCACCCTTAAAAGCAACAAATTCTTCAATTTGTTCAACATCATAGTAATCATATATACCATTAACATAAGAAGATAAGGTTTCATTATCACTAAATTTGCATGAAAAGGGAAGGTGTGGAGCCTTCATCCTAGAGCAACAAGTATAATCATAACTCAAGCATACTTGCCAAGCATACCACTTCAATATAGAAATTTGATCCCATAATAGTTTCCCTTTTTGAGTCAAGCGATAATCCCTAAAGTATTCACGTTGGTCCAATGTGTCTCCCATTACATAATTGAATGGGGTTTTCTCAGGATTATCAAAGTAGTACATAATCTCTTTCACATAATGAGCATCGAGGGTTTTAGGAGGTTCCCCATCTCCATGAGTAGCAAGTTAACCTTATTTTTTTGGTATTTCGTGTTCCATATCCATAACTAAAGATAGAGAACAACTTAGAACAGCAAATAAAAATTACTTAGTGATAAAGCAAACAAGCACACACGAGAATATTCACCCCACGCTATTGCTCCCCGGCAACGGCGCCAGAAAAAGGTCTTGATAACCTACAAGTATAGGGGAATTGTAGCCTCTTTCGATAAGTAAGAGTGTCGAACCCAAAGAGGAGCTAAAGGTAGAACAAATATTCCCTCAAGTTCTATAGACCACCGATACAACTCTACGCACGCTTAACGTTCGCTTTACCTAGAACAAGTATGAAACTAGAAGTACTTTGTAGGTGTTGTTGGATAGGTTTGCAAGATAATAAAGAGCGCGTAAATAAAAAGTAGGGGTTGTTTAGATACAGACACAACTAAATTAGTTTTAGTAGAGAGCTTTTTCTCACGAGAAAGTTATTTGTCCCTAGGCAATCGATAACTAGACCGGTAATCATTATTGCAATTTTATTTGAGGGAGAGGCATAAGCTAACATACTTTCTCTACTTGGATCATATGCCCTTATGATTGGAACTCTAGCAAGCATCCGCAACTACTAAAGATTATTAAGGTAAAACCCAACCATAGCATTAAAGTATCAAGTCCTCTTTATCCCATACGCAAAGAACCTACTTACTCGGGTCTGTGCTTCTGTCACTCACGCCACCCACCATAAGCAAATCATGAACATATTGCAAACCCTACAGCGAGGATCCCTCACACTTGCGCGACACGGAGAGCACCATAGGACAGCACCAATAATAAAACATGCAACTCAAACCAATCTTGATCATCAAATAACCCAAAGGACAAAATGGATCTACTCAAACATCGTAGGATAGCCATACATCATTGGGAAATAATACATAGCGTTGGGCACCATGTTTAAGTAGAGATTAGAGTGGGTAAGAGAGAGGTTACACCGCTGCATAGAGGGGGGAAGAGTTGGTGATGATGGCGGTGAAGTTGTTGGTGAAGATTGCGGTGATGATGATGGCCACGGCAGCGTTCCGGCGCCACCGGAAGAGAGGGGGAGAGGGCCCCCCTTCTTCTTCTTCTTCCTTGACCTCCTCCCTAGATGGGAGAAGGGTTTCCCCTCTGGTCCTTGGTCTCCATGGCATGGGAGGGGCGAGAGTCCCTCCGAGATTGGATCTGTCTCTCTGTCTCTCTCTGTTTCCGCGTTCTGTTCTGCTGCCCTTTCACCGTTTCTTTTATATCCGGAGATCCGTAACTCCGATTGGGTTGAATCTTTCGCCTAGATTTTTCTCATAAAATTAGCTTTCTTGCGGCAAAAGAAGAGCGTCAACCGCCTTACGGGGTGCCCACGAGGGTCCAGGGCGCGCCTGCCCCCTGGGGCGCGCCCCCTACCTCGTGGCCCCCTCGGGCACCGTCTCGCGTTGATTTTACTTCACAAAAATCATAAATATTCCAAAATAATTCTCCGTCCGTTTTTATTCCGTTTGGACTCCGTTTGATATTGGGTTTCTGTGAAACATAAACATGCAACAAACAGGAACTGGCACTGGGCACTGGATCAATATGTTAGTCCCAAAAAATAGTATAAAAAGTTGCCAAAAGTATATGAAAGTTGTAGAATATTGGCATGGAACAATCAAAAATTATAGATACGACGGAGACGTATTAGCGCTTGGAATGCGGAGCTGCTCCGCCCCTTTTACTTAAGCTTTCAAACTGTTGAGATGTAATAAGAAGTGCCTTCTAGTTTGATTATTAAAGACATAGTTTTTACAGTCTCATAAATGATTGTTGTTCCTTTTTTATTCTCTAAATCCCCCAGTGGGTGGCTTAGCTGCGAACCCGTTTCGCCTAAGTTCGAAAAATCCTACCGAGTGGTGAGCAAGCCTCTCACTCGGGAGCTTAGCTGCGAATCCGTTTCGCCTAAATTTAAAAAATCCTACCGAGTGGTGAGCAAGCCTCTCACTCGGGAGCTTAGCTGCAAATCCGTTTCGCCTAAGTTTAAAAAATCCTACCGAGTGGTGAGCAAGCCTCTCACTCGGGGGCTTAGCTGCAGTCCAGTACTCGCCTAAGTTTGAAAAAATCCTACTGAGTGGTGAGCAAGCCTCTCACTCGGGGGCTTAGCTGCAGTCCAGTACTCGCCTAAGTTTGAAAAAATCCTACCGAGTGGTGAGCAAGCCTCTCACTCGGGGCTTACCTGCAGTCTAGTACTCGCCTAGTTTGAAAAAATCCTACCGAGCGGTGAGCAAGCCTCTCACTCGGGGGCTTAGCTGCAGTCCAGTACTCGCCTAAGTTTGAAAAAATCCTACCGAGTGGTGAGAAAGCCTCTCACTCGGGGGCTTAGCTGCAGCCCAGTACTCGCCTAAGTTTGAAAAATCCTACTGAGTGGTGAGCAACCCTCACACTCGGGGGCTTAGCTGCATCCAGTACTCGCCTAAGTTTGAAAAATCCCATCAAGTGGTCAGCAAGCCTCTCACTCGGGGGCTTAGCTGTAGTCCAGTACTCGCCTAAGTTTGAAAAATCCTCCGAGTGGTGAGCAGCCCTCACACTCGGAGGCTTAGATGCAGTCCAGTACTAGCCTAAGTTTAAAAAAAATCCTACCGAGTGGTGAGCAACCCTCACACTCGGGGGCTTAGCTGCAGTCCAAGTACTCGCCTAAGTTTGAAAAATCCTCCGAGTGGTGAGCAAACCTCACACTCGGAGGCTTAGCTGCGGTCCAGTACTCGCCTAAGTTTAAAAAATCCTACCGAGTGGTGAACAACCCTCACACTTGTGGGCTTAGCTGCAGTCCAGCACTCGCCTAAGTTTGAAACACATCCCTATCCGCAAGGACGACGAGGTGCAGGTCGACTGCAACCTTCTCTTCGGAGCTGCGCCACAAATACAATGTGCGCTCCATCCTCATCCGCAAGGACGACGAGGTGCAGGTCGACTGTAACCTTCTCTTCGGAGCTGCGCCACAAGTATAACATGCGCTCCATCCCTATCCGCAAGGACGACGAGGTGCAGGTCGACTGCGTCCTTCTCCTCAGAGCTGCGCCACAAGTATAACGTGCGCCCCGTCCTGATCTGCAAGGTCGACTGGGACCTCCTCATCAGAGCTGCATCTCAAGCACAAAGACTATTCCGAGTGAAGAACAAGTTCCACTCAAAGGCAAATACAAGCATACGCAGAGATAAACCAAGTTCAGATAAATCCTAAGGTTCCAGGCCATGGATCAAAAGTACTCGAGCATCAAACCCGAAGAAGTTTAACGATTACATGATCACTTGGCATTCCGAGGCAAATAAAGGTGGAGCATAATGTTTTTTGGTCACTCGTCAGGAGAAGGACTGGCTGGGCCGCAGAAACTGTCAAGGTCTATGTTGTCTGCGATGCGAGTGGCGGCATCAAGGAAAGTGTCCATGAAGGACTGGAAAGTGTGCCTTTTGGTGTTAGCAACCTTGAGCTCCGCCAGCTTGTCTTCTTTGACATCCTTACAGTGCACTCGAACCAGTGACAGGGCGACATCAGCACCGCAGCAAGCAGATGATTTCTTCCATTCTTGCACTCGGTCAGGTATTTGATTCAGTCGAGCCATCAGAGACTCGAGGTCTTGAGACAGTTCCGCCTGAGGCCAGAGTTCAGCATCAACCTGAGTCATCTCCGCCTTCAGACGGGCAAGATAAGCAACTGCGCTATCCATGCGGGATTCCAACCGCAGCACATTCATCACGACATCATCTTTGACTGGACAGTTTATGGGATCGAGATCCGTCTCGACCCACCCAGTTTCTGCTTCAAAGTCCTGGCAAAGTTCTGCGCAGTCGAGTAAACAGTGAGTCGACAATACAGTAAGATCTACCACTCGACAGCAACAAGTCAGTCGAACAACAATACCTTCAAGCTTTAAGACCAGTTTTGCAGCAAGCTAGCCCAAATAAGATTCTAACTCGCCCTTCTTAGCCTTGAGGTTTCCAATCTCGTCAGTCAGCTTGTCCTTGTCTTTCTTCAGTTGCTCGACCTCCCGAGTGGCATCAGAGACATCGGTCTTCAGTTTGGAGTTCTCTTCTTCTAACTTGCCGACTGAAGCAAGCTTCTTGTCAGCAAGTGCTGTTTTCTCTCGCACCTCCTTCTGGGCAGCAGCAAGATCCAGATCCTTCTTCTTCAGAGCCTAGTTCATTTTCTCTAAAGAAACAACATTCTTCAGACGAGCTTGGAGTTGACGGTTTTCACTACGCACATCTGTTCGAGTGAAGTCACCCGGTTCAAAGTGACTAAAAAAACACGGAAAAGTGCCAGTCGTAAGATGGACGGTTGACGATTGGTTACCTCCCATGGCAGCTACTTCATCACGAGCAGTATTGAGGTTCTTCTTGGCCAGTTCCAGATCAAGGTTGAGGCTGATTTGCTGCTTGTTCACTGTAGAAAGTTGAGCCCCAAGATCACAAGATTTCTGCGGTCAACATATAAGACATATCAGTCGACAGAAACAAAAGAACATCACAGTGAAAGTTACTCTAAGACTACCGCCGAATCAAACATTCAACGGTAGTCTCGGGGACTACACCCAGTGGGTGCACTTAGCGTGCCCCCACTGGTTTGATTCAACACTCGGCATGGTCTACCCAGCTCGAGTCATAAAAAAAAGAGCGAAGAAAGTTGTTCTCAGACCATAGTCGACTGCCCGCAGTCGACCACGGTCTCGGGGACTACACCCAGTGGGTGTACTTAGCGTGCTACCACTGGTTCAGGTTTCACTCGGCATGGTCCGCCCAGGCCGAGCGAGAAAATTCAGATTCTTAGACCACAGTCGACTGCCCGCAGTCAACTATGGTCTCGGGGACTACACCCAGTGGGTGCACTCAGCGTGCCCCCACTAGTTCAAAAACTCAATCGACTTAATCCAAGTCGACTCAAGTGGAAGACCTATATAACTTTAAGGCAGACAAACCCCAGTGGGTGATCGGATGAGAAATAAGATCAGTTGGAAATCAACTAACCTGGACATTGGTTTGTAGAGCAGCGCCGGCGTTGTAGGCCACCTGACTGGCCTCGTGCACCACTTTCATCTGCCCTATCACAAGATTCAACTGAAGTAGAGCTTCCTTGGCAGCACTCGGTGGGTCGTCTGGAGTTTGGTACGCAGTGAAAAGCGATGATGGTAGGGCAGTCGAAGCAGCCGCTGGGTCTGATGCGTGGAGTTGTATTGGAGCAGCAGGGGTCTGAGCAGCTGACCCTGATGGGCAATCAGTCGATAGCGGGATAGCGAAAGTGACATTGGTGCGAGCCGGATCTGTGGATCGCTCGACCGCCGTCCCAGGCATCAGTGTCGACTGAGGAACCTGAACCTCAGGCGCTTTCCCGCTCGGTCCCTTGTCCCTCCTCCTCGTTTCCCTCAGGGGCACTTCTTCTTCATTGTCCGGAAGCATGACAACGTCTCGTGGAGCTGCAACAAACAGAAAAAATCAGAGATGCAACTGACGAACAATCCAATCGATAGAATAAATTCGAGTCAAACAGACTTACTAGCTTTGGAGGTAGCCGCGTCATCGGTTTCCTCGTCGTCTGGGACCTTGTCGATATCCATATCAGTTGCGGCAGAGGCTGGGCTGGAAAAGTTCACCATCCACTCGGTCAGAACAGGAGAATCAGTCGGAGCAAGAAAACACGGAATAACATTTACCCGGAGGCAACAGGTTAGTCTTAATCTTAGGCAAGGTCTTCCGAGCCTTTAGGGGTTGATCTTGGGCTGCTTGGTGACTTTCTCGGCCAGCTCGGAGTTGAAGACCGAGTGCGCTTCCGCGCTTGAGCGCTCGAGGCCACAGCCTTACCGCGCCTGCCCGCTGGATCATGGTGCTGCTTGGATCGACGTTCTAAACGAGGCGGTGAGTCGACTACCTCCTCCTTGTCTGACTCGTCGCTCTCGTCTTCATCATCATCGCCCGACGACTCCCAATCACCACTCTCCTCTGCGCTGTCCTCGCCCTCATGGTCTTGCTCCAGAGCTTGTTCGCCATTGGGCATTGAATACATCTCTGTATAAATCTACAAGACAAGAAGTCGAGTGGAAATCAGTCGGATTAAAAAATAGTCAGAAAATGTATCCAAATGCAATCGGTTGTAGCGGCTGAACCTTGTCTGGCTGATTGTTGTCGCTGAATGGATCGACTCTCCTGGCGCCCCTGGGGTTGCCCTTGTTTCCTGTAATACTCCTCAGCCATTGGGCCACTGTTTTGGCAGGCACCTCCTCTGGATGAACCCGAGCGGTGTCGCTAGCTCCGGAATACATCCACATAGAGTGGTCACGTGCCTGGAGCGGTTGGATGCGCCGACTGAGGAATACCTCCAACAAATCAATGCCGGTGACGCCTTGGTTGATCAGCTGGACCACCCTCTCGACCAGCATGGCTGTCTCCGCCTTCTCCGCGGCGGTCACTTTCAACGGAGGGGGGTCTGAACACGATCGAAGGAAAAAGGGGGAAGTCCAGTCGACTAGCCTGGGGTCGCGATATCCTGGCAGTAGAACCAGTTCGACTGCCAGCCTCTGACCGACTCAGGGAGAGTCATCGAAGGGAAAGAACTCCTCTTCCTCTTCTGGATACCCAAGCCCCCACACATCTGGATAACGTGGGTTTTCTCGTCATTCGAATTTGCTTTCTTCACCGTCTGGGAGCGGATGGTGAAAATGTGCTTGAAAAGACCCCAGTGCGGTTGACACCCCAAGAAATTCTCGCACATGGACACGAACGCGGCAAGATATGTGATGGTGTTGGGAGAAAAATGATGGAGTTGGGCCCCGAAGAAATTCAAGAAGCCCCGGAAAAAAGGGTGCGGAGGAAGTGAGAAACCGCGGTCGACATGGGTGGCGAGCAGAACACACTCACCAGGCCGTGGCTGTGGCTCCGTCTCCCCCTCCGGCAACCGTGCAACTTTGTGGACGATCAGCCCGGACTTGGCCAGCTCGTCCAAATCTTCCTGCCGAAGCGAGGATCGGATCCAATCGCCCTAGATCCAACCCGATGGCAGCCCCGACCGCGACGAAGACCCCCGATTCGTCTTCTTGCCTTTCGCCGCCCCGGTCGCCTTCTTCGCACGTTCCAGCGTCACCATCTTTTCCTTCCCCATGGCGGCGGAGCGGCGGCGCTAAGAGCGGAGAAGCCGGATGCGGTGGAGAAACGGAGGAAGAAGAAGGAGAATGGACGCGCACAGTGCAGACGCCTTGGCCTCGTCACTTTTAAAGGCCCACTTCCGAGTGGCTGACGCGTGGGCCGGGGCAATCCTGTCAAATCCCTCAACAGTCGCGCGCGGGATACGTGGCGAAAAAGGTGGCGCGGAAATCAAAACGTTCCTGTTTATCCACCCCGCTTACCATGGCGCGCTCCGCCTCGTGCGCTTCCCCGAAATTTCGAATCCCGTGAAATCCGAGATACGCCGTAACCAATCGCGCCAAAGGTTTCGCGTCAAAAACAACACTCGACGGATGACGTTATAAGTCCAATCAGCAATCTCTGAATCGATCAAGGTGACTGAAATGAAGCCGAAGTTCCAACACTGGCCTCTGTTCAAAATTGAATAGTTGTGAAACACAAGAGTCGAAGCAAAATCAACTTCAACCTTCTTTTCACTCGGACCTCAATCCATTCGGGGGCTAATGATGATGACATAGACCTGGGGTAGGGTCATAGGTCTGACCTATACGCCCTATCCAGGGTCGCTACCTTAGAAGCAAAGATGCTCAAGAGACAACAGGGAGGGCCCAACACTAGTGTCGAGTGCAATCCACTCGACCTACCAGCTACTCGGAGACCCCTCCTTCCTGAGGTCACTCGACCACTCGACCATACAAGAATCCATTCGACTTATTGAAGACCAGGAGTCATCCAGAACAGCAACGGACAAGCGTTCACTCTGTAGTCTTTAAGGCCATTAAGGCATTTAAGGCTGGCGTTATCAGTAATGCCTCCTCTTTATGTACAATGAACTCTTGGTAATGGAGGATGGCCGGGGTCCCGGCGCACTCTATATAAGCCACCCCCTCTTCTGGCACAAGGGTTCGCACCCCCTGTAACACACACACATAAACCAGTCGACCGCCTCCGGGCATTGAGACGTAGGGCTTGAACTCGTAAAACTCGTGTGTACAACTTCGCCATAGCTAGGATCTTGCCTTTTTCTTGCATGCATCTTGCCTCCTCATACCTACCCCCCCCCCATTCTACTGTCAGTCTTAGATCCATGACAGGGGGCACCGCCCCCTTCCCCTAGTCCAATTCGGACCCAAGGGGGAGGGTGCGGCCAGCCCCTTTTGGCCCTTCTCTCCCCCACTCAGGCCCATGAAGGCCCATTAGTTCCCCCGGGGGGTTCCGATAACCCTCCGGCACTCCGATATTTATCCGGTACCTCCCGAAACTCATCCGGTGTCCGAATAACATCATCCAATATATCAATCTTTATGTCTCGACCATTTCGAGACTCCTCGTCATGTCCATGATCTCATCCGGGACACCGGACAAACTTCGGTTATCAAATTACATAACTCATAATACAAATCGTCATGGAACGTTAAACGTGCGGACCCTACGGGTTCGAGAACTATGTAGACATGACCGAGACACATCTCTGGTCAATAACCAATAGCGGAACCTGGATGCTCATATTGGCTCATACATATTCTACGAAGATCTTTATCGGTCAAACCGCATAACAACATACGTTGTTCCCTTTGTCATCGGTATGTTACTTGCCCGAGATTCGATCGTCGGTATCATCATACCTAGCTCAATCTCGTTACCGGCAAGTCTCTTTACTCGTTCTGTAATGCATCATCCCGTAACTAACTCATTAGTCACATTGCTTGCAAGGCTTATAGTGATGTTCATTACCGAGAGGGCCCAGAGATACCTCTCCGATACTCGGAGTGACAAATCCTAATCTCGATCTATGCCAACTGAACAAGTACCATCGGAGACACCTGTAGAGCACCTTTATAATCACCCAGTTACGTTGTGACGTTTGGTAGCACACAAATTGTTCCTCCGGTATTCGAGAGTTGCATAATCTCATAGTCATAGGAACATGTATAAGTCATGAAGAAAGCAATAGCAACATACTAAACGATCAAGTGCTAAGCTAACGGAATGGGTCAAGTCAATCAAATTATTCTCTAATGATGTGATCCCGTTAATCAAATGACAACTCATGTCTATGGCTAGGAAACTTAACCATCTTTGATTCAACGAGCTACTCAAGTAGAGGCATACTAGTGACACTCTGTTTGTCTATGTATTCACACATGTACTAAGTTTCCGGTTAATACAATTCTAGCATGAATAATAAACATTTATCATGATATAAGGAAATATAAATAACAACTTTATTATTGCCTCTAGGGTATATTTCCTTCAGATGTGAGACTTTCTCCCTTTTTGTCTTCTCCACACCACCTCCACCATCATATTCTATTCCACCTATAGTGCTATGTCCATGGCTCGCGCTCATATATTGCGTGAAGGTTGAAAAAGTTTGAAAATAATAAAGTATGAAACAATTGCTTGGCTTGTCATCGGGGTTGTGCATGATGGGAGCATTTTGTGTGACGAAGATGAAGCATAGCCAAACTATATGATTTTGTAGGGATGAGCTTTCTTTGGCTATGTTATTTTGAGAAGACATAATTGCTTGGTTGGTATGCTTGAAGTATTATTGTCTTAATGTCAAATGATAGGCTATTGCTTTGAATCACTCGTGTCTTAATATTCATGCCATGATTAGATTACATGATCAAGATTATGCTAGGTAGCATTCCACATCAAATTTTTTTATCATTTAGCTACTCAAGGACGAGCAGGAATTAAGCTTGGGGATGCTGATACGTCTCCGTCGTATCTATAATTTTTTATTGTTCCATGCCAATATTCTACAACTTTTATATACTTTTGGCAACTTTTATACTATTTTTGGGACTAACATATTGATCCAGTGCCAGTTCCTATTTGTTGCATGTTTTTTGTTTCGCAGAAAATCCATATCAAACGGAGTCCAAACGGGATAAAAACTGATGGAGATCTTTTTTGGAATATATGTGATTTTTGGGAAGAAGAATCAACGCGAGACGATGCCCGAGGGGGCCACGAGGCAGGGGGCGCGCCCTAGGGGGGTGGGGGCGCCCCTGACCCTCGTGGCCACCCCGTAAGGCGGTATGTGCCCTTCTTTCGCCACAAGAAAGCCAATATCCGGATAAAAATCGTGTTCAAATTTCAGCCCAATCGGAGTTATGGATCTCCGGGAATATAAGAAACGGTGAAAGGCCAGAATCTGGAGCGCAGAAACAGAGAGAGACAGAGAGACAGATCCAATCTTGGAGGGGCTCTCGTCCCTCCCATGCCATGGAAGCCAAGGACCAGAGGGGAAACCCTTCTCCCATCTAGGGAGAAGGTCAAGGAATAAGAAGAAGAAGGGGGCCCTCTTCCCCTCTCTTCCGGTGGGGTCGAACCACCGCCGGGGCCATCATCATCACCGCAATCTACACCAACACCTCCGTCATCTTCACCAACATCTCCATCACCTTCCCCCATCTATCTACAACGGTCCACTCTCCCGCAACCCGTTGTACCCTCTACTTGAACATGGTGCTTTATGCTTCATATTATTATCCAATGATGTGTTGCCATCATATGATGTCTGAGTAGATTTTCGTTGTCCTATCGGTAATTGGTGAATTGCTATGATTGGTTTAATTTGCTTGTGGTTATGTTGCTGTCCTTTGGTGCCCATCATATGAGCGCGCGCGTGGATCACACCATAGGGTTAGTTGTATGTTGATAGGACTATGTATTGGAGGGCAAGAGTGACAGAAGCTTCAACCTAGCATAGAAATTGATGCATACAGGATTGAAGGGGGACCAATATATCTTAATGCTATGGTTGGGTTTTACCTTATTGAATGTTAGTAGTTGCGGATGCTTGCTAGTAGTTCCAATCATAAGTGCATAGAATTCCAAGTCAGGGGTGACATGCTAGCAGTAGCCTCTCCCACATAAAACTTGCTATCGGTCTAGTAAAGTAGTCAATTGCTTAGGGACAATTTCGTAACTCCTACCACCACTTTTCCACACTTGCTATACTAACTTTATTGCTTCTTTACCTCAAAAACAACACCTAGTTTTTATTTACGTGCTCTTTATATCTTGCAAACCTATCCTATCACACCTACAAAGTACTTCTAGTTTTATACTTGTTCTAGGTAAAGTGAACGTCAAGCGTGCGTAGAGTTGTATCGGTGGTAGATAGAACTTGAGGGAATATTTGTTCTACCTTTAGCTCGTCGTTGGGTTCGACACTCTTACTTATCGATAGAGGCTACAATTGATCCCCTATACTTGCGGGTTATCACACCGCACACGACTAAGAGAATTGATCTTGTGTGTTCTAGGGTGCCCCCTGCTCCCGTATATAAAGCAGGGGAGGGGGAGGCCAACCGGCCCCTGTAGGGCGCGCCAGGAGAGAGGAGTCCTACTAGGACTCCAAGTCCTAGTAGGATTCCACCTGGAGTAAGGGGGGAGAAGGAAGGGAGAGGGGAGAGGGAAGGAAAGGGGGGCGCCGCCCCCTTCCCCTAGTTCAATTCGGACCCAAGGGGGAGGGCGTGGCCAGCCCCTTGTGGCCCTTCTCTCTCCCCACTAAGGCCCATGAAGGCCCATTAGTTCCCCCGGGGGGTTCCGATAACCCTCCGGCACTCCGGTATTTATCCGGTACCTCCCGGAACTCATCCGGTGTCCGAATAACATCATCCAATATATTAATCTTTATGTCTCGACCATTTTGAGACTCCTCGTCATGTCCGTGATCTCATCCGGGACTCCGAACAAACTTCGGTTATCAAATCACATAACTCATAATACAAATTGTCATGGAACGTTAAGCGTGCGGACCCTACGGGTTCGAGAACTATGTAGACATGACCGAGACACATCTCTGGTCAATAACCAATAGCAGAACCTGGATGCTCATATTGGCTCCTACATATTCTATGAAGATCTTTATCAGTCAAACCGCATAACAACATACGTTGTTCCCTTTGTCATCGGTATGTTACTTGCCCGAGATTCGATCTCGGTATCATCATACCTAGCTCAATCTCATTACCGGCAAGTCTCTTTACTCGTTCTGTAATGCATCATCCCATAACTAACTCATTAGTCACATTGCTTGCAAGGCTTATAGTGATGTGCATTACCGAGAGGGCCCAGAGATACCTCTCCGATACTCGGAGTGACAAATCCTAATCTCGATCTATGCCAACTCAACAAACACCTTCAGAGACACCTGAAGAGCATCTTTATAATCACCCAGTTACGTTGTGACGTTTGATAGCACACAAAGTGTTCCTCCGGTATTCGGGAGTTGCTTAATCTCATAGTCAGAGGAACATGTATAAGTGATGAAGAAAGCAATAGCAATAAAACTTAATGATCATTATGATAAGCTAACGGATGGGTCTTGTCCATCATATCATTCTCTAATGATGTGATCCCGTTCATCAAATGACAAGACATGTCTATGCTAGGAAACTTAACCATCTTTGGTTAACGAGCTAGTCTAGTAGAGGCATACTAGGGACACTTTGTTTTGTCTATGTATTCACACATGTACTAAGTTTCCGGTTAATACAATTCTAGCATGAATAATAAAAATTTATTATGATATAAGGAAATATAAATAACAACTTTATTATTGCCTCTAGGGCATATTTCCTTCACTAGCCCCCCTAAAAATAAGAGAAACTTTGGAAGATATGAGGGACAATGGATATGAGTCATTATGCAACCAAGCCAAAAAAATTGTGAGGAACATGCCATTGACGTGCCAAATATGGATAATCTTGTTGGAGTTTTGGGTCAGTCTATTTACCCCAAGAATAAGGGGACTCAACACCATTATTTCAAGGTTAGCATATTTACTGTTTATACTGATGCAACTATCACTGAGATGAACCATACATTCAATGAATTTAGCATGGAGTTAGTGGATTGCATCTCTTATCTTAATCAAGAAAACAACTTCTCAAAGTTTAATGTTGACAAACTTATTAGACTTGCTTAAATTTATGCTAAGTATTTCGCAGAAGCTAATCGGTTGTTGCTAAAAATGATCTTTGAACATTCTTTAGAAATATGAGGAGAGGTGAGGAATTTAATGGATGCCCGGATGTTTCCACCCTGCCTCTTTATCAGTTGAGAAAATATTTTTCAACAATGGAGATCATCAAATAAAACTTTTGTAATAATATATCAGATATATCGCCTCATCAAGTTGGCATTGATCATTCCCCTGGAAACATCATTAGATGAGCGAGTATTTTCAACAATAAAGAATATCAAAACAAATTTGCGCAATAAGATATCATATGAAGGGCTCAATGATTTAATAATGTGCAATTGTTAGAAATGGATATTAAAAAGAATCCATGATGATCAAATCATGATACAATTTGAGAAAAAGAAAGATCATAAAAGACATTTTCCTCTTGATTATAATGTGATTTCTTAGAGGTATGTCTAAGTTTTACTAGTGCATAATAGTCACTTCTGGATGCCTTATATTATTGTACTATTATATCACTAATAATTGGGATAATGTGGAGATATGCCTTACAGTTGGACACTTGGGCATACATTTCTATATTTTGGTTTTGAGGTGTTCTACAATATCATTACTAATCAACACTAGTGTCATTGTTATTACCTTTTTAGTGGTGCTTCTATAGTATTGTTGTATTGGTGTGTGAATTGTTTGCTTTTGGACATGAATATTTCTGGTATGGTCAAACATGTTACTATATTGGCTCAAAATAATGGCTATTTTTCTATAAAGGCCTAATATAATATTTACAAAATAAATCACAACAAATTGTATCGGCCGTGACGGGCCGCCTGTCGCGCGAGGGCGCCGGGTTAGAGAAGTGGCCGAGCGGTCGTGCCGCTGTCAGAGTAGAGGTGCGGGGTCGACAGCGACGGTGGGCGATGCAAACCAATCATAGATGAGAAACCAAAAAGAAAACGCCGATCAAAGCAACTGGCAAGAGAGAGAAAAATTAGAATCAAAGGATCGGGAAAAAGACTCTCTAGGACAGCCGGTCAACATGACCGGTGGACGAACCCTAGGTACGGGTTGCGCGGCCCCCGGCGGCGGTCATGGAGGCCGACCGCCCCGGGGGCGGCGGGCGACGTCTAGGGTTGGATCGGTTAGGCTGATACCATGTTAGAGCATCTCTAGTAGACCCCTCAAAACACACGGACCCGCAAAATCCCGGCGACTATACGGGCTCGACCCATTTTTTTGGCAGAGGCGGACATCTTCGAGCGGGCAATCATGGCGCGTAGCGCGCGGGAGGAGGAGGAGGAGGAGGAGCAACGCCAACCATCCCTTGTGAACCTCGACGACATCCTCCTCGAGCAGGGGCTCGTGAAGGAGGAGTTCGTCGACAACCACGACGCACGACGCCGCGAGAAGAAGGCGCAGGACGACATCTGCGTCGACCTCGTCCCCAGCGACGACGACTGAGGATGTCCGCCGCCGCAGCGTCGCCACCGCACCCGAATGGCTCCGGTGAGCCAATTTTGGCTATAGAGTTATGCTGGCCGCCTATCCACCTAGCTATTTAGTGTAATTTAGTGTATGTATGAACTATGTATGGTGAGCAAGAACTATGAACTCGTTCTATTTCTCACACGAAGTCTTCAATTCAAAATTTACAGTTCCATTTAAGGTTTCTGTTCTTTCGCGGAGGTTTTCGGCCCATATCCGAGGCAACGAGCGAACTATAAACTGAGTTTACAGGTCCGCGTTTTGAGGGGTCTGCTAGAGATGCTCTTAGAAAAGAATAGAGAGATTGATGAAATTCATGTTTATTACTTGACCCTCGTGGGCATATATATAGAAGTACAATGATCTACTTAAAATAGAAGACAAGATAGAATAATATACTACGCTATCCTATCTTTCTTTTTTTTCATACTACGCTATCCTATATTTCCTAATAATCAATATACTCAACTGATTGAGCAGACAAAGTAATCTACCATCGATGACCAGTAGCATAGATGGCCAAAAGCTCGTAGCATAGATAGAGAAACCAGCCACGACACCTAACGGCACCGCCCTGGGACAAAAATCGCCGCCCGCCGCACCGCCGCCAAGGCGTCGGCTGGTGGCCGACCTGCCAACCCTAATCGCGCTGGAGATTGCCTGTCTCATGGAGAAAACGTTTCATCAGGAGAACGAAAAGGGATAGTGTCTTGTTCGTGGACTGATTGTTGTTGTTATTGCACAAATCAAAAATAAAAGACAGAAAAAGCACACATAAAAATAAGTTGTTCACGCAGGCCAGATCTGGGCTTCTGGATAAAAACTACTAAAATACTCCCTCTATCTCAAAATAAGTGTCTTGAGCTTAGTACAAATTTATACTAGAGTTAGTACAAAGTTGAGACATTTATTTTGAGACGGAGGGAGTAGCTCACAACATTTCCACCCTCCTGCGTAGCACACCCACGTGGTTGTTCTAACAAACAAAAAAGGCACACGTGCATGTGCGCGCACGAGCCAAAGTGAACATGTGCATGAAAAAACTTCTTCCCAATACTATTTCATTGGTTTTGTGTATATCTCATTTAGAAAACAGTAAAATTGAAAAACATGCTCATGTATTGCATGAAGAAAAATGTTCGTGTGTGTGTGCGTGTGTGTGCGTGTATTCATTCATGCAATTTTAAAAAGTATTCCTGTATTTTAAAAAAGTTTCGGCGTGCTTTTACAATATAGGATTTAACCTTTTGCAAATAATGCACGATGAACATTTTCAAAATACATTTTTGAGATACGCGGCAAACATTTTCCACAAAGTACAAAATAAACTTTCTAATATACATGGCTAACATTTTTCAGAATGAGGTGAATATTTTTTTTGAAAATACATGAGGAATGCATGATAAACACTTATAAAAATGCTGTGAGCATTTCATAGATACACCATGAACTTATCAATACAGTGAACATTTTGAAAATACAGCTAACATCTTTCAAAACGTGATGAACATTTTTTAAATAAGTTATGTAATTTTTCAAAACACGATGAACAATTTTTAGAAATATAAACATTTTTAAGTAAGCGTTAAACAAAAAAATGAGAATCAGAAGAAAAAAACTAAAAACAAAATGAATATATGGAAAGAAATATTGGGGCAAGTTACGTGTTGGGATGGATATGTAGCTAGGTCGGAGCATAAAAGTGAATCATAATCGAACACGTTACGGATCCAGGATGGACAAACAAGTTGCACACATTTGAATTGTGGAGCACTCGTGCGAAAGCAATGTACTTCGTCTTAAAAACAACTCCAAATTGTACAAATATTTAAAAATACAAAGGTGCTGCTACGCGTCGGTCAGTGGATCTTATTAAAAGGTATGTCGCCTCATGAGACGTCAGATCTGGCGGATTGAGCGGCGAGCGTCACCCTCTACCATTGCAACAAAGGTCGTTTAGCGGTAATTTTTTGCAACACGGGTCATGTTGCATTTTTTTTTTTGCAAAACATAGGTCAGGTTGGAAATTTATTTTTGCAACAGATGCCTTGTTACAGTTTTTTGTGCAATGGAAGTCATGTTACATTTTTTGCAATAGAGATCTTGTTACAGTTTTTTTTTAACAGAGGCCTTGTTGTAATTTAATTATTTTTGTAACAAAGGTCTTGTTGCAGTCTTTTTTTGCAACAGATCCGTTGTTGCAGAAAGGAGAGATCATGGGGGGCTGGTTCACCACGCCACCTGGGACGCATGGCGTGCAACTAAGATGGTGGACGCAAGCTTGTTAATCCGCCGGCTAAACCATATTGTGTCCCCTATATTATAGAGTTAGATAGATGAGACTTAAATAATTCCCATCTTATTCTAAAAAAACTATTTCCCATCTCTATGAGAATTAGTAAATCCAAATAATGTTTAAGCAAGTAGGTACTTTATGTGTGTGGAAGTGTGTAAGTTCTCACTCACCTTAGTATTTTGTAACTCCATCATGCATCATGCTTTTGTTCATCCCACCATAAGGACTAGTGTATCCATTTTCATAGTTCCTAAATGTTCTTTTTTTTAACACCAACTTATATTAATTAACCAACCACACCAGTACACTCATTCGATACAATATTCACCACACAGGGCGGTACATCATTTACAAGAATACCATCTACTCTATTGTTAAAGCTATACTTAGCGATTAAATGAGCCACCATATTGGCCATGCGACTAATCTTTGACAATTGAAGATTGTTGATCAACTTCGAGATACTCAACGCTTCCATCTTCAGGTCACGCATAGCAGACCTGTCATAGTCCCCCGATGCAAGAGTTGCTACCACAAAAGTGCAGTCAGTCTCTAAAATTATAGGATTATGAAGAGAAATACCTATGTAGAGACCGGCAATGCAAGCTCTAAGCTCCGGTTCCTCCACGCTTTGACAGGCACCAATGAAATCCCACGACGAAACAATAACTTCCCCTTCCTCGTCCCTGACCACCACCCCCACACTGGCTTCTCTAATGAACTCCACGAAGCTAGCATCGACATTAATCTTCAACCAACCTGCAGGAGAATTTTTTAGTTCTGCATAGATCAACTTGTGGGATATAACTGGCGATTTTTTTGACAAGATTGACTTATCCTTCTTCTGACTTTGCACGGGTTTAGATTCTTGCAAAACACACAACATGTCTTTGGTGTTGTCGTCCTCACATTGGAAATTTGGTCGTGTGGGAAGAATGATCTAGTGCCCCATATATACTCAAGAAAGAACCCCACTACCCTAAAAAAAGTACCCCACTAGGAAAATTAAGTTGTTAAATTTCTAATATTGTATTTAATTTTAATAAAACTAGCCGAGTGACCCGCCCATTTGCGCGGCTAGATTTTTATAAAATTCAGTGGCATTGAGTTCCCTAACCCATCTTGTAAATTCATTTGGCTTTCATGATTATCTCCAACATCCTTTTGCAATTTTCTTTTATTCACTTAATGTCTATCTATTCTCAAATAATTTGTTTAAAATTTTCCACTAAGAGTATACATTGATGACTTGTATCTATGCCATCTACTTAAATCATTCTCTTAATAGAGTGCACTCCTCTAGTCGTGTCTCTATATGTTCTCCCTTGCCGGAAGGAAATTACGTTCCTCATTCTCCTTCATCCATGTATCTCTTGTATCTTTTATTATGGATGGAAATTTAAATACGAAAAATGCGTCCCTTTTTTGTCTTTCTTTTTTTTCAATTTAGAAAATATTTAAGTTGTTGGCTGTTCAAAATTGCTTCAAAAATTTTGCAAAATTTTATGAGGCTTACTTGGATTATTCATATTCGAATAAATTGTTTAATATCTTATTTGAGATACTTGTAGTTCAAATCTAAATTATATTCAGCCATAAGTCCATTTAATACACAAATAGTAAAAACTGTTTCAAAACAATACTTAAATTTGAAAATAACACTATAATGTAATATGTTCCATGTATATAAAATCGGAGTGTTCTGGATAATTTTTTAAGGGTGGGCGAACTGAACTGACTGTAGCACACTAACACAAACACACATACAAATGGAAAAAAGGACAACACTTAACAAAAAAGGAGGCAATGCTTGCATGCAAGGTTCTTGGCATTCAAGTTTAAACAGGTACAGTACCGCCGGATTTAACTCCAATCTGGGTGTAAGTTTTTACACCTGTATTTATTTTACAGGTGTAAATTACCGGTCACATCTTGATTTCTGCCTGGAATTAAAACGACGGGAGGAGGTCTGTATTGTAAACCGGGTAGAAACGAGCTGAAACGCTAGTGTATCGAACTTGACTTGTAGAGTGAGACCTGTGCTCGATATGGTTTCCATTCACCGTCCATACACATCGAATCCGAGCAGTACGTATACAGTTAGTTAATGTGCACATAGATCGCTGTACGTGGCCTAGCCCAGAAGCTACCTAGGAGTACCGCGACGGTGCCTGCGACGACGAGTGCCGCCGCCCGCCGTTCGCCGCCGGCGCCTGCTGGCTCCAGTCGTACCGCAAGACGCCTTCCGGCAGCCGGGTGATCCGGTCGTCGTCATGGCCCTCCTCGCCGCCGTCGACCCTCGAGGGCTCCTGATCCGGCTTGTTGGACGTGTCGCGGTGGTCGTCGGCCTGCTGCTTGTGGAGGTGCGCGCGGTAGAGGTCGTAGAGACGGCGGCTGAGCATGACCTCGAAGTCGAGCACGCCGAGGAGCTCCAGCTCCAGCTTGTTCATCTCCGCGTTGCTCACTCCGCCCACGCGCGCGAAGAAGGCGTTGTCGTGGTGGCTGCACGCACCGCACATGTATCCGCATGTCAGGCAAGATCCAACAGGGTTCAGTTAATCAGTTTACTTATTAATTTTCACCATGGAACATGCGCGAATGTGTAAAAGAGCGCCGATCGAGCAAAATGTGAATTGGACATTCATCCTGATCAACGTCAGGCGACAATCACGCAGGATATCTCCGTGATCTGTCTGATCAAGACGTTGTGTATTTATGCAGGTGCCTGTCATGTAGTACTGTACTTTGACAAGTCTAAACTTTTGTTTGACGACGACATAATTAAATACGGCCGACAGATCATGCATGAAGCGCTACATACATAGCCAGTGTACGTGCTACACCTACCAGTCGTTATACTTGAGTGTGTGGTAGCACCTAACCGACTGATGTGACAAGGATTAACTGATCGAGCACAGGCAAAATCGTACACGCCCTTTCCCTTTCTTCCACTTGAATGAAAGTGCCTCACCGCCATACAAAGTACCACTAGTATTCTCCATTGCCGTCTCCAGATTTTGATCTATTTATCGTGGCCATGTTTTTCCAAAGTTAGTTGTGGTCATGGTTGGTCTGGATCCCTAGCTCTGCCCCTCGGTCGTACGGCACTATCTTAGTAGCTAGTACATCATTAGTACGTGATGGTTATGCTTCTTTGGCTGTTCTTGTCTAGCTTGACAGCAATGGTGATAAGAGCTCCTACTCTGTTATTGCTTGGGTCGTCGAGTAGCATGGAAGGAAGAAGAGAAAGAAAACTTACAAGTCGTCGAGGACCTTAGAGGCGACGAGGAGGCAGGCAAGAAGCAGCCGGTGCACGTTCTTGGACGCGACGGCGGCCGCCGGGCGGCGGTGCGCGGCCCGGTCCACGTACGCGTAGGCCACCACGTAGCACTCGGGTTCCAGCGCCGCGTACCGGTGCACCCGCTCCAGGTACTGCGCCACGCCGATCCGCGGCGGCCCCGTGCCCTCGAACGCCACCATCCCGGTGATCCCCTCGCCGCTGCTCTGCTCCGCGTCCAGCAGCAGCAGCGCGTCGTTCCGCGCCACGAGCCGCTCCACGGCGCGCGCCACCATGCCCAGCTCCGGAGGCGGCGGGGTCGGCGGGGAGGAGAGCCCGCCCGCTGCCACGGCGACGTCGCCCATGTCGTCGGCACGTCGCTCGGTGCTCTCGCCTGCCTCGTGCTGGGTGGGTGGGTGCGTCTGCCGGCTGCCGGTTCGCTTGGCGGTGGTTTAGCCGCGGGTGTGGGCGCGGCTGACTGGTGCAGCTTTCTCACGATGTCGGCCTCCCGAAGCTGGGTGGAGCGGATATGGTGGGGTCGCGCGCGGGCACAATTCTTTCCCGTTTCGATTCGATCCCGACCGGAGAAAATACTTCCTTCATTTCTTTCCCTTCCCATTTTAGGCATGTCTTACAAGTTCTCTTGCTCCCTCCCACTGGCTGGGTTAGGGCGGTAGCCGGTGCAAACTTAAGAAACCCTCCCTCCGGAATTATTGGGCCCATGAGCCGAAACGGGAAGACCACGAAAAACGCATAGGAGAATTGAAATAAATCTCTTAGCTAATCGCCGCTATTAATTAGGCCTATAAACTAACCTGTGCATGCAATGGCTACTGCATGATCCAATCAAGGAGACCCATGCGCTAGCTTCCATGGAGAGACGAGGGAATAAAGTGACGTGCTTAAATGCAGCAGCCTAATTGTTTTTTTTTTTTGATAAACTATGCAGCAGCCTAGTTTTTTTTTTAGGTGTAACTAGGGTTTTATTCATCAATCAAAACTGACGGAATACAAATAATATCTGGTGTGTTCCCTAGCCACACATGTCGGCCAATAGGGAGCGTCGAGGCTGCCTTTGCCAAGGCATGAGCCTCATAATTCACCTCCCTATTCTCAAAACGAAAGCTAACTTTAACAAAGTCTAAAGTTCTAACTTTAATCTCATCAATAACACAAGCATAAGAAGATGATTGCTCTCGTGTACAGCCTGATTTTTGGGCATGGCACTATGACCGTCGGGGAATATTCACAGTCAAATCAGCATATAGGATGATAAGTGGAATCAAACACCAACGTGAGGACTGGCTGGAGCATAGACCGAGCCACTCAAATACTGCAGCTGAAAGCAGATTCTGGTCTCAACTCTGGAAAGTAAAAGTTCCATCAAAGGTCAAGGTTTTTGTTTGGAGATTAGCACAAATGTCTCTGCCTACTGGATCAGTCCGCCATGAGCGCAACATGGCCACGTCCCCTGTTTGGTTTATGCGAGGAGGAATATGACTCATGGCGGCACTCTTTGTTTGAGTGCAGGATGGCTCGGTGCGTGTGGGCGCTGGGTGATGAGGAAACACTGGAACATTTGATTTCCAACAGAAGTGATGGCACACGGCTATGGCTATTCTGGCTTTTTGAAACAATGAATCAGCAGGATCTTGCTAGAGTTTTAATCACCATGTGGGCAATATGGTGGGCACGGAGAAGGGCGATCCATGATAATGAATTCCAGAGCCCATTATCTACTATGTGCTTTGTTAACAGGTACCTACAGGACCTTGAAATAGCATCAAAGTGTAACTCCACTACACATGCTAGCGTGCAGCAGCCTAGTAAACATGGTACAAGTTTTGGTGGCTCTTGGACCCAATAAACCCGAATGGAGGGAGTAACACCAAGAAAATTCTGAATGATTTTTTAAAAATTGAATAATGTTTCATAATCCAACATTTTTTTAACAACTTGAACACATTTTGAAAAAAAATCATTTTTCATAAAAGCATGAAAATATTTCAAAAAATTTGAATAATATTTTATACAAGCATAACATTTCAATTTTTTAAGGAGATATGTTAGTTTAAAATATTAAGAAATTTTTTTGCGAGCAACGTTTTGAACACTTTTAAAGAAATATGAGGAGCGTGCAAACTTTAGAACTAACATTTTGAACAATTTTTTGAACACTTCCTTTCTTTTAGCTTCTTATGTGGCTAATGTAACTTTACGAATTTTTAGGAAAACAAATTCGTGTGTTTAAAACCGTCTTTTGTTCTATTTTATTCTGGCATTTTTCAGGAAAACAAATTCGTGTGTTTAAAACATGGTCTAGTTTTCGACATTCTCGAGACCACCCTAATTTTTGCTAGCAGATGGGCATGCGCATGGTAGGCATCCATGCTAGGTTTGGACGATTCCAACACCTTATGCAAGTTGCGTGACGTCTGGCCATTTATCGGTCATTTTCACCGAGAAAACTACAGAAAATGCAAAAACTGCCGAAAAACTAAAACAACTTGGGATGGTGCCTTGAATTGGTCATAAAAGTTCATGGAAAAATTTGGGGTCATTTGAAGATGCAAAAAAAGCACTCGTATACGAATTCATCTGGCCTACTCGAACACCCTGCATTGAACATGGTATATTTTTGGACATGCATAAAATGACCCCAAATTTTGCCAGTAGGTGGGCATGCCCATGGTTTGAACGAATTTTGACACTATATGCAAGTTGCGTCATGTCCGAGCATGTATAGCCATTTTTTATCGAGAAAACTATAGAAAATGAAAGAACTATTAAAAACTCAAACAACTTGGCAAGGTGCCTTGAATTGGCTATTTAAGCTTATGGGGAAAAATTGGAGTCATTTAAAGATGTCAAAAAAACATGCTCTCATACGGAGCCTTCTGGCCTACCCGAGCACCTCTGTTGAACATGGTCTATTTTCGGACATGCATGAATTGACCCCAACTTTTACGAGCAGGTGAGAATGCTCATAGTAGGCACCCATGCCAGGTTTGAATTATTTCCGACACCATATGCAAGTTGAGTCACATCTGGCCATTTATCGCCCTTTTTTTTACTAAGAAGAACTCCAGAAAATGGAAAATTTCTAGAAAACCAAAACAACTTGGCATGGTGCCTTGAATTGATCATACAAATCAATGAAAAAAATTGAGGTCATTTAGCGGATGTTGAGAAACAACATGCTCTCAGTGGAGCCTTCTCGCATATCTAGGCACCCTATGTTGAACATGGTTTTTTTTTACATTCAAAAAAGGGCATCAACTTTGGTCAACAGGTGGGCATGCACATTTGTGAAGATGCGTACACTTTTTCAAATTTGCCAGCATTTTTTCATATTTGCGAATAATTTTTGAATTTATTTATTTTCTAGGGCCTAAGCATTTTTTTCTTCTCTATTTTTCCGTTTTTATTCTCTTCTTGGTTAATTGATTTTCTCTTTCTTGAGCTTTCTTATTATTTTTGAAACCTGTGCAAAAAAAATTAGTATTTTACGAAGTGTTCCTTTTCAAAAAAAAAATATAAATTCAAAAAATGTACAGGATTTCCAAAAATATTATTTTTTCTAGACATTGTTCTGAATGTTAAGAATCTTGCCGTTTACAATTTTTTTCTCAACACTCTAATAATGTTCATTTTCCCAAAATGTTTGGAAATTTAAAAGCATGTTAGTTTTTTTAAATTGTTTGTGGTTTCCCAAAATGTTCGAGTTTTGTTTTATAAAAATTCAAAAAATTCTCGTGTTTTCCTATTTTTCATAAATTCCAAAAATATACGAGAATTTCAGAAAAGGTTATTGTTTTCTGAAAACTGTTCCTGTTTTCAAATTTTTCTCAAAACTCAAAAAATGTTTAGGAATTACTTAAAAATGTTCGTGGTTTTGAAAAAATGCTCAGAATTTCCGAAATGTTCCCATTAACAAGTTTTGTTCTCTTAATTCCAAAAATGTCCGCGTATTTCAGAAGATATTTAGAATTTTCAAAAAGGGCAAGGTCTTAAAAAATTGAAATTTAAAACTTTTTTAGAGTTGTTGAAAAACAATTGTTGGATTTTAAAAAAATTACTCGCTTTTTTAGAAAAATTATTCACAATTTCCAAGAAAAGATAAAAAAAATCCAAAAACTGCCAGGAAGTAGCTGCTCTTTCTAAGGTGGAGCTGCAGAGTTCGAATCCCTGCAAGGTCAGTCGCTCCTAATTCTTTTTTTAGCGACTATATACCTGCCGTAGGTGCGAGCGATACTGGGCCGGCCCGATCGATGGTATGTAGAGGGTATACGTTCTAGCGGGCATCCTATCATACTACGTATAATAAAGTGGGTATACCATGTGAAAAGTCCATATTGCTCTTTATACGTTTTGGACGGGTTGTACCGAAGCGGGACTCTTAAAAATTTCCTGAAATAATCTGAGTTATACACAATATAGATTTATCGGAGCAACTTCAACGGGGAGATCCAAACGGACGCGGATTTTGTCCGCTTTTTGTCCGTTTGGGTCGGCCGAGCGGACATGCGTGTCTGCTTTTTTATTTGGGTCAGCCGGTGTGCCCAAAGCAGGGTTGACGCATTTTGGACATGACCATGCCGGCATTTCGTCGAACACCTGATGGGCCGCCGCTCTCCCGCGCCGCATCCCTGCCCGCAGACGAGGTCGACACCAGCCCCGAGCTCCCGCAGCTTGCCTGCGCGTCTCCTGCCACGGCCGCGGCCCGCCGCCCGCCGATGCGCGAAACGCCTGCGGCGGCCGCCGCCCCCTCGCCCGCGCGCCCCGCAACTCCTGCTCCTGCTCGTGCTCCTCGCTGCTCACCCCGCCTGCCGCGCTAGCCTCACAGCTCCCCGCGCCCACCGCGAGCTCGCCTTCCCGCGGCTTGCCATGCCCGCCGTGCCACCTACGCGGGCGCGTACGAAGGGCGCCTGGAGGCGGCACCACCTGCTCCAGCTGCTTAAGTTCGGGCGCGGCGTGAGGCAAGGCACGGCGAGCACGGCGCGGCACAGCGAGTATGGCGACGCGGAGGAGCAAGCCGACGCGTTGGAGCTGGTCGGATGCTGGTCGGGAGCAAATCGGATGCTCTCCCTTGCATACGCGCTAGCTAGCTACGCGCCGCCGTTGGCCGAACTGGTCACTGTGTATGTGGTAGCTAGCTAGCTATCCACGCCCTGCACAGGTGCAGGTGTGCTATCTAGCTAGCCAGTGTCCGCGTACACGTGCTAGAGCGGTCTCGAGCAGCACGAGCTCGGCCCCGACGGCACCAGCGAGCAGGCCGAAGTGCCTAGCTGCTGCTGCACCCCCAACGGCGGCCCACCTCCTGGCGTGGCGGTGCAGATCTCCAGCGGCGCGGCTATGCACATCCGCTGCGACGCGGTGGTGCACGTCTCCGGCGCGCGGTGATGCCGCGGTAGGCATTTGGCAAAGCGGCTTGGTGGGTGGGTGAGTGGTGGGCCAGAGAGGGAGGAAAAGAGGATGGATGGGTGGGTGATGCCAGGTGGGCCAGAGAACACGTGCAGCATGCAGAGGCGGACGAAGAGGACGCAACGAGCGCTTTGTGTCTGCTTTTGACCCAAATCAGTCCCAATTTGAGCCAGAAATGGGTCCACGCGGACATAAAACGGACAAAAAATAAAGATGGATACCTGCATTGGGCATCGTTTTTTTCCGCGCGGACCCAAACGGACACAGGCGGACGATTTGGGTCCCTGCGTTGGAGTTGCTCTCATGTCACAAGCATTTCAAACCCAAATTAAACCCACAACAAAAGTTCAGTTGCACTGGCATTTGTGTGGCAGCTATAGCGACGGTACAAAACTTTGCACCCAAGCTTGAAGATTGGACTTGAAGATCGAGCATGAACAACGGCAACGCTAGAGGCGGATGCCCACAACAATGCTACAACCGGCGTAGCTCGCGAATGGGGGCTCATCGCTGAAAACTCTAGTGCTCTTGCTTTTCCAAATCTCTCAAAGGAAAACGACAATCAGTATCGACTTGAGCTTCTCTGCATAAGACAAGGAGGGAGTAATGCCATCAGATCGGCATCGATGCTAGACATAGGCGACATGCTTGTGGTGGTGGTGGGGGGGCTCCAAATTGCATGCGAGCACACGGTCAAGGAAGAGGTGTCTATAGTCTCATCAGTAGAGTAGAACACACGACTGTGATGACAAGATGTTTCGATGGTGGAGGTGGCCAATGCATTCAAAGAATGTCTTGTTTTTATTCCTCAAATTGTGGTACAATGTTAGGGCCTGCTTTGGAATGCATGATCTTTTTGGCACACCGCGTCATGCGGATCGCTACTTCAGTTCAGGAAGGCTGGTGATCGAGCAATGTATGTCGTGACGGCGAAGAGTCTGGCAGAGGCGACCAAGGGAAGATATTAGTTTTGTAAGACATGTTGCACGTAAGGGGAGGGAGTTCGGAAGAGGACGAGGAGCAAAGAGGTGGTGGTGCCAAGAGCAGGAGTGGGGATGAGATTTGACGTGGTGGGAGCAAGAGGCGGAGGTGACGACGGCGTCACCGAATGAAGATGGGGAAGGTGTGGTACCCAACACTTCTTGTGTCTTGCAGACGCAAGACCCGCTACTAGAAGGGGGGGAAGAGGGTGAGGAAGCGGTCGGTAGGAAGTTCGAATATCATCGTCAATGAGATATGGATGGATGTAAGGTAATCATCTTCTTTTCCGTTTGATGGATGCAATGGAGTGAAGGGAGACAGCCACAATGGAGGGATGCCGACCACAATGGTTGAGCCAAGTTAGGTTTGCCCGAGTTAAAAAATTTAGTTTTATTGAAAATAATCAAAATGATGGGCATGGGTTGGACTATACTAGGCCCAATCTAACGAGATCACTCCTTGTAGTTGCGGGATTATAAATCTTTGTTGGTTCCTACAGCTGCCACCCCCTCCCTCAGCCTGACACTTAAGACATTCGACTAACACAAACAAGTTAGAGAATGAGGAAGCGGTCAACGCTTGGGTATATACCTTCGGTACCCTTGGCTCCTGCTATCATCTTGTCGTGAGATTTATTTTACGCATACCTGCATATGATGATGCAAATTAAAGTTAGACCAACGTGTTTCTTTCTGTCTTATTATGATATCTAAGCTAGATTTTACCGTTGTTTTTGACTGTGTGCATGCGACCGAGTATACTCTCCTTTTGGGGGAAAATATGCTATCCTCGTCCATGTCACTTGTGCTTGTAAGTGCATCTAGTGCCCCTTAGTGATTTTGGTGTATTGAAGACTTATAGGTTAAGGGACTAATGCGTTTGTGAGTGTACATAGGTCTATAAGTCTATGAGGAGTTTGATAATTACAGAGATAGTCGACCCCTAAAAATGAAGTTCTTCGACTGAAGACTTTGGTATTCTGAAGACTTTCTGAAGACTTTGAAAGTGAAGAAATTGGTGTAACCTTGAAGACTTGGTATTCATTTGAGGAACATGAAGCGTGAAGACTTTTGTTTTCGTAGTTTCATTTTCTCTTTCTTGAGTCATAGGAAACACCGTACTGTTAAAGGGGGTCGAGGAAATACTAAGGAAAAATTTCCAAGTGATGCTCAACTCAAAATCCTACACCTACCAATCCCTTCGAGTGAAGCCATTGGAAATCTCATACAGTTCAGTCATATTCTTCAGTGACAGAGACGAAGTTCTTCTGGTCTCTGAGGAATTTGTTCTGACTGAGGAGTTAGGAATTCGCTAGTGCGGATTGCCTACACTGTGAGGAACATGATAGCCCTGAGGAATTAGAAACTCAAAATTCCGACCGTTGTTGGGCTACGCGCCAGCTGTCCCAAAATATCTTCCCACCTAACGGTCATATCATTGAAGGGCATTTATGTCTTATCATGTCGGGCTGCTCCCTAGGCTATAAATAGCCGCCCCTACAACCACTAGCTGGTTGGCTGCTCCGAGAGAAAACTGACATTTGTCATTTGAGAGCATCCCATCCTCCGAGGACTTTGAGCGAAAATCATCAAGTGAGGAAAACCCAAACCCAAACACCTACAAACCCAAAGTGATTGAGCATCACTGAAGAGATTGATCCTGCATGGATCCGACGCTTGTTACCTTTGAAGACTGTCCTTCTTCCAGACGGTTAGGCGTCATGGTCTAGAGCATCCAAGAGGAATTGTGGATCGCCGAGTGACCGAGCTTGTGAAGGTTCGGAAGTCACCTGAAGACTTACCACGAGTGATTGGACGAGGTCTGTGTGACCTTAGTTCAAGGAGAATACGGTGAGGACTGTGTGTCCGGGACTGTGTGTCCTCAGGTTTAAATACCTAGCCGCTCCAACGAGATGTACAACTGAGACAACAGTTGGAACTGGTCTACCAAATCATTGTCTTCACCAAGCTTACTGGTTCTATTTCCTCATTACTATGTTGTGTGCTTGTCATATCTGTGTTTGAAGACTTTGACAGAAGACTTTCTCAATTTCCTCAGTTCAATTTCTTCAGTCTATTTGTCTTCATCCTGTGCTATCCTGTGTTTACTCTTTCTGTACTCTGTGTTTGTCTTCATTTCATCATGATGACCATGTCTATCTTCTGCTATGCTTACTCTTGAGTACTTATTCCACTGCAAGTAGTTCTTCGCTAAGGAATTTCCTCACCCGCAAATTCCTCAGTGAAGAATTCATAAAAATTGCCTATTCTCCCCCCCTCTAGTCGATATAACGCACTTTCAATTGGTATCAGAGCAAGGTACTCCCTTGTTCTGTGTGATTTTGGTTTAACCGCCTGGACTTTTAGTTATTCGACCGCATGTATGATCAAGGTCTCTGCTGGGTGTCCTACCTTCGATGGGACGGACTACCCCTACTGGAAGAATAAGATGCGAATGCATCTTGAGGCAATTGATAACGATCTCTGGTATGTTGTGGAAAAAGGTGTTCGCTCTGTCTCACCCTCACTGAACGCCACCGATGTGAAGAGATTCAAGCAACTCGATTCTCAAGCGAAGAATATCATATGTGGCCATCTGAGCAAAGGACAGTATGGAAGAGTGAGTGCTTTGGAAACTGCTAAGCTTATCTGGGATAGGCTGTCCAAAGTGAATGAAGGAGTCTCAACTCGGTGTGACTCTCGAGTTGATGTTCTTCGCAATCTCTTCAACCGCTTCAAAAGACTCGACAATGAAAATGTTCAACAAACCTTCGATCGCCTCACTGACATCTCAAATGAGCTTCAAGCCTCGGTGCCACTGACATCATCGACCATGAGGTGGTGAAGAAATTGTTGAGATCGCTTGATTCCTCATTTGATACTCTGGCATTGATGATACAAGAACATGCCGATTACAAGTCACTTGATCCCGCTGATATCCTCGAAAGGCTAAATACTCATGAGTTCCAGCTTGCTGAAAAGAGAGACCTCTATGGTTTGAGCTATGGCAGGTCACGTGCACTGAAGGCCAAGGCAGTTTCTGAGTCTGAAGATGAAGACTCTGGCAGCAGCCTTGGTGATCCTGAAGAACTGAGCTAGGAACTAGCACTGCTCGTGAAGAAATTTCAAAAGTTTTCAAGACGTGGTCGCTTTGGAAGATCCTCAAGGAGCAATGATTCCTCATCCAGTGACTACAAGAAGAGGCTTTGTCACAAATGCAAGAAACCTGGACACTACATTCAAGATTGTCCTTAGTAGGAAAAGGAATCAAAGAAGAAGAAATACAAGGGTTACAGTTCTGATTATGCGAAGAAAAAGAAGAAATCCTCAAAATCTTCATCATCAAAATCCTCAAAGTCTTCATCTCACAAGAAGAGCAGCTCCAAGAAGGCTCGGGCATTCATTGGCAAGGAAATGGACTCTGAAGCTGAATCTGAGGAACATGAGGAAGAGGAGGCATCTGAGGAGTCCGAGTCTGGAGTAGCGAGTCTAGCTCTCGCTACTGCATTCGTCAGCAAGTCCATCTTCAACTCTGAAGAAAATGGCTTCACCAACAAGGCTGATGAAGGCAATGATGACTACGCTCCCACCTATTGCTTCATGGCAAAGGGTGCCAAGGTACTCAAATATACCTCCTCTGAATCTAGTGAGAATGAATCTGATGAAAACCTCAAGCCCAGCTACTCTTGCTAAGATTGCTGTGAAACAACAAAGGGCTTTTGAAAAGGTTCAAAACATGCTAGACAAAAGTGATGATATGTTGGGTGAAGAAATGGATCGCACTAAAACCTTGACTGAAAATCTTCAGAGACTTCAGACTAGGTTTGACAACCTTCAAGGTCATCATAACACTCTCTTATCTGATCATGAGAAGCTTTCTTATGAATTTCTTCAAAGAAAGCAAGATCTTGAGAAGCTAAGAGTGAGTTATGAAGATCTTCAGAAGGAGCGCGATTCATTACTTGCTCAACAAATCAGCGCTGCTCGGGAAAAATTTGTTCCTCCATGTTTGAAATGCATTGAACGTGAATCTGCTAATTCTTCACCTGAATGTTCAAATGCTTCTAATGCTACAAATTCTTCAACTGTCTCTGCTATCACTAATTCCTCATCTGAGGACATTGCTAGTATCACTGACGATGCAGGGCTGAAGGAATTGTTCATGATAGGCATGTACAAAAGCCTCAAAGGGCATCAGACTCTTTGTGATGTGCTTAAAAAGCTGATCCTCAATAGGAACCCTAGGAAAGAGGGTATTGCCTTTGAGAGGAAACTCAATGTTGATGGTACATATTGGAAGCTTGAGCAGTACCCCAAAACCTCATGGGTTGCTGCAAAGGGACCTCCAGTTGATCCATCTAATTTATCTGGCTTTACATGTGAATCTTCTCATTCTTCTGATGAGTCATTTGACTCCAACTATAAACTGTTTAAAAATCAGAATGGTGAAGTATTTGCTAGATATGTTGGCACTAACTACAGGAACGGTTCTCCTATGAAGAAAATCTGGGTTCCCAAAAGGTGCCTTGAAAGTCTTCAGGTGAATGTCCTCATGACACCACCTGTGAAGAATAGGAACCCCAGATCAAATTCTTCATATGGACCAAATTCTTCATATGGATCCAAGTCATACGGATCGAATTCCTCACGTGGATCATATTCCTCAAAAGGATCAAAGTCCTCATATGAACATCATCGTGCTAACAACTCTGTTTCGCAGGGAAGAGCTAAGGGCTATGAATATGAGCATTATTCTTCTAATCATTATGTTCATAAGTCCTCGAAGAATTTCTCTGCTTATTCATATGCTTACCCTAACTCCTCTTATGTGAAACGAAATGGATTGGCTTCTATGCCACCTTTCTCGTATGGAGCTCGCAGAGTGATGAACTCTTTGCCACCCCTTCAGATGTGGGTGGTGAAGAAAAAGAACTAATCTCTTCTGCAGGGTCAGGTCTCCAGACGTGCTTGAACGTCTGAAGAATTTGCTGGAGACCTGAAGAGTGCCTGAAAGGACACAGGCTAATCATGAAGAAATGAACTTTCATTTCTCACGTCCTCATACTGTTTTATCTGTTCTGTTGCTTGATGAAATTGATCTGATGAATTGATGTCATATTCTTCACTGATGAAGTATATGATGTTCGTAAGTTGCACTAATTCATCTGCAGGATGATCAACCCAAAGCCACTGAGTGGATCCTTGATAGTGGATGTACAAATCACATGACTGGTGACAAGAACCTATTGATGGATGCTCCCTTATCTCCATCGCATCTGAAGCATATCATTTTCGCTGACAAAGGCAAAAGTCAGGTATTGGGCCTAGGCAAGGTTGCGATCTCAAAGGATCGACACATGGACAAAGTCATGCTTGTCGAGTCCTTAGGATACAACCTCATGTCTGTCTCAATGCTTTGTGATCTTGATATGGTTGTTGTCTTTGGCAAGTATCGTTGTGTTGTGATCATGGAAGCTGACAATTCCAAAGTCTTCGAAGGCTTTAGGAGAGGAGACTTGTATATTGTTGATTTCTCTACAGGACCACAACTAGCCGTGTGCCTACTTGCAAAAGCTTCAGAAGGATGGCTCTAGCATCGACGACTTGGTCATGCAGGCATGAGGAATTTGCACACTCTTGCGAAGAAGAAGCATGTCATTGGCATTGAGAATGTCAAATTCCTCAAGGATCACTTATGCGGAGCCTGTGAAGCTGGAAAGATGACCAAGGCTAAGCATCCAGCAAAGACTATCATGACCACTACTCGACCATTTGAATTGCTTCATATGGATCTCTTTGGTCCTAACCATTACTCAGCAGTCACAAATGATGCATCTCTCTATGGCTTTGTTATTTTTGATGATTACTCTCGTTACACTTGGGTACATATTGTCACTTACAAACATGAAGTGCAGGAAGTCTTCAAACGATTTTCCTCGAGGGCTTCAACCAACTTCGGTGTGAAAATCAAGCACATCAGAAGTGACAATGGAACTGAGTTCAAGAATTCTGGTCTTGATGACTATCTTGATGAACTTGGTATTACTCATGAGTTATCTGCTCCTTACACTCCTCAGCAGAATGGCGTCGTGGAGCGCAAGAACAAAACTCTTGTTGAGATGGCTCGCACTATGCTTGATGAGTACAAGACGCCTCGTCACTTCTAGATTGAGGCAATTTGTACTGCGTGCCACATCATCAACAGGGTATATCTTCACAAATTCTTCAAGAAGACTGCCTATGAACTCCTCACTGACAAGAAACCCAATGTGAGTTATTTCAAAGTCTTCGGTGCTAAATGTTGGATTAGATATCCTCATCACAATGCTAAATTTGCACCAAAAGCACATCAAGGTTTTATGCTTGGTTACGGAAAGGACTCGCACACCTACAGAGTCTTCAACAACGTTCTTCACAAGGTTGTTGAAACTGTAGATGTGCGGTTCGATGAAACTAATGGCTCGCAAAGAGAGCACCTACCCTCTGTGATAGATGAACCAGCACCTGAGGAAACTATCAAGTTCAAGGCTACTGAGGATGTCATTCCTACCGAAGAATCTGCTGAAGAATTCATTCCAGAACGTGAAGAGCGTCGAGCTAATGCACCTGAAGAAAATACTGAAGAAAATGGTGCTGAAGAAAATGCTGATCAAATTCCTCGACGACAACCAGCTCATCCTCGCGTTGCAAAAGAAGTGCAAGTTGAAAAGATCATCGATGACATTGAAGCACCAGGTCCTCTCACACACTCAAAAGCTTCACATTTATCTAACTTTTGTGGGCACTATACTTTTGTCTCTATCACAGAGCCCACTAAGGTAGATGAAGCATTTCTGGAGCCTGAGTGGATTCAGGCCATGCAAGAAGAATTACATCAATTCGAGCTCAACAACGTCTGGGAACTGGTCAAACGTCCAGATCCTCGCAAGCACAATATCATTGGCACAAAGTGGATCTACCGCAACAAGCAAGATGAAAATGGCCTTGTGGTGAGGACTAAGGCACAGCTTGTAGCTCAAGGCTACACACAGGTTGAAGGAATTGATTTCGATGAAACTTTTGCACCTATTGCTAGACTTGAGGCTATTCGCATATTACTTGCTTATGCTAACCATCATGATATCACTTTATATCAAATGGATGTGAAAAGTGCATTCCTCAATGGTAAGCTTGAGGAAGAAGTATATGTTGCTCAACCCCCAGGTTTTGAAGATCCAAAGCATCCTAACAAAGTCTTCAGACTCAATAAGGCCCTCTATGGCCTCAAGCAGGCCCCTCGGGCAACTTTGAAGGAATTCCTCATGAAGAAAGGCTTCAAACCCGGTTCACTCGACCCTACTCTTTTCACTAAATCTTATGATGGTGAATTGTTTGTGTGCCAAATATATGTTGATGATATTATCTTTGGCTGTACTGACCAACGTTATAGTGATGAATTTGCCTATATGATGAGTGAAGAATATCAAATATCTATGATGGGAGAATTGAAATTCTTCTTAGGTCTTCAAATTTGTCAACAACGCAATGGCATATTCATATCTCAGGAGAAATACCTCAAGGATGTACTGAGGAAATTCGGCATGCAAGATTGCAAAGGCGTCAAAATTCCGATGCCCACAAATGGCCATCTATGCACTGATGAAAATGGTATTGACTTCGATCAAAAGGTATACCGCTCCATGATTGGTTCTTTATTGTATTTATGTGCATCTAGGCCAGATATTATGCTTAGTGTTTGCATGTGCGCCTGATTTCAAGCTACACCGAAGGAATCACACCATAAGGCTGTGAAGCATATTCTTCGATATCTAGCTCACACACCAACACTTGGATTATGGTACCCCAAGGGCTCGGCTTTTGATCTCATTGGATATTCTGACTCTGACTATGCTGGTGATCGTGTGGACCACAAGTCAACATCTGGTACATGTCATTTCCTCGGACGATCTTTGGTCTGTTGGTCCTCGAAGAAACAGAACCGCGTATCACTATCTACTGCTGAAGCTGAGTACATTGCTGCTAGTTCTTGCTGTGGATGAAGCAAACTCTCAAGGACTACGGCGTCAACATGAAGAATGTGCCTCTCTACTGTAACAATGAGAGTGCCATAAAGATTGCTCACAACCCAGTTCAGCACTCGAAGACAAAGCACATTCAGATTCGTCATCATTCTCTTCGTGATCATGTGTTGAAGGGCGACATTTCTATTGAGCATGTGAAGACTGAAGAACAGCTAGCCGATATCTTCACAAAGCCCTTGGATGAGAAGAGATTTAGCAAGTTGCGGTGTGAGCTAAATATCTTAGAATCTTCGAATGTTCTTTGAAAAGGACACTCATCCTAACACTTATGCAAAATTGATGACTTAGATGTGCAATACATGAAGAAACGTTTTTCTTCAATCAATGAAGAGTAACACTCTAAGTGTGAAGAAATTAACGAAGAATTTGATTCTCAGAACCCTACGACAATTGTACACGGTGTCTGAAATCATCATTCTTATACGGTGGGTCACGCCACCACCAAAAGTTGAAAATCTTCAATTTGAGTTTTTCCTCAGTTTTTGAAATTCCTCAGTTATTCATTTTCTTCAACTTTGCATTGTCTTCACTGTTTCCGTCGTTTTTCTTCATTGGCTATATATATATATATATATATATATATATATATATATGAGTTTATGTCCTCTACAGCATTCACTTATGGCTAATTCTTCAAGTTGGTTTTTTTGCTAAGTGAATGTGATCGGACCCTTCCCCCTCTATGCTATACTCAACCCAATCTATTCACAAATTCTTCATGTGCGTTCTATTTCAAACTCGTTCAAAATCTTCACCGTGTCCTTGTCAGCTGAAGAATTTGTGAACGAAACTTTAAAACTTATCTTATCCAAATTTTCGGCTTGGCCGCTCAAACCGTTCCACATCCCACGATAATACTTATGTATTCACCCACGATCTCACATGATCGCCACCTCTCAGTACGTGGGTGACACATGTCAAGTGAATGAGAAGGGTCAGGGGCACGTTCGTCCAAAATCTTCGGGCGAACAATTTTTCACCGTGGCTATAAATACCCCCTCTCCCCTTCCTCACTTCCTTTACTCCGCTCGACCTCTCTCTAGCTCGAGCTTCTCAAAACCCTAGCGCCGCCGCTACTTCATCGTCGCCGGTGAGGAAGAGCTTCACTGCCTCGACCTCGTCGCCGACGTACTCGCGTCGGCCGCGGATTTCTTCCCTCTGCCACCACCGTAGCCGTCTTCCTCCGCCGAGTTAGGGCGTGGAAGATCTGCACAGACGAACTTCTCATCTCTACCTCACAGTTCGTCGTGTTCTTCGTCCAGGGTAATTAAAAGTTACTTTTACTGCCCTCTTTGATTCAAATGATTTCTACAAAATCTTCAAGGGTGTTTATTCTTCAAATCCTCACACACTAAACACCTCACATGTCATCTGTTCTTGATTCATTTCTCTAAGCTTTAATTTTCTTCAAGATTCCTCAATTGTGTGGATCTTCGATCTATACAACTCTGGAACCTAAGACAAAGAACGCTTAGTGAAATTCGTCAAGACTCATCTGGTCAAATTCCTCAAACTTGTTCTTTTTGAAAAACCTTCTGAGAACGCATATGACCTCTCCAAATTCCTCGCAACTATACTCTGTTCACAGGTACTCATGTCCGCTGCTGAATCTCTAGGTTCTCATCAACTTAACTCATTTGCAGCGTTCCTCGAAGAAAAGTTGCATACTTGTTCAGAGAATTCAATTGTTCAAATTCCTCATCTGAAGAAAATGGCTGATGGAAAGAAGCCACAGAAAGGAGGAAAGAGGCCTGAGGTCAACACTGCATTTGAAATCCCTGAGGACATCTATGTTGGGTACTGCACACCCCCTGAGGAAGATAAAAATCAGCGTAAGGTGCGCATTCAGAAGATAGAGAGGAGATGGGCAAGAGAGTGGAGGGAGTAACAGGTATGTGACTCCCAAGTACATGAAGAAATTCGCACTCAATCCTCCATGCCCAAGACCTCCGTTGGCACCTGGCCAAGAAGCTGATCCCACCAGCCTCAAGCGTGGTCAGGATTATCCTGATGAATGGGCCAAGCGCCAGGCCAGGTTGGCCAAACAGGCAAAAGAAGCGGTGAGGAAATTCAACGAAGACTCTGCTGCTGCTGCTGCTGAGGCCTCTGTCAAGCCTAAGAAGGCCATGTCAAAGAAGCCTGCGCACAAGCCAAGTGCTTCACCTTCAATGCCCTCAAGGCCAAGTTCCTCAGCAATGCCCTCACGGCCAGTTCCTCAGGCGGCTCCTGATCCTCCAAAGTCCTCAGCTGCTCCGACAAAATCCTCAGCACCTGTGCATCTCGCCACGTGCCAAAGGACGACAGGCATCTCTATTTCCTTAGGAGCTTCTGCAAGTTCCTCAGCTGCACCAAATTCCTCAGCTGGCCCCTCTCTGCTGAAGAAGAAGACTACTGCTGGACGAGGTCCTCGACCAAGTCCTCACAAGAAGCAGGTCGCCTTCCAAGTACCGTCTGAAGAAGACGAAGCTGATGATGATGAACTTGCTGAAATCATCAGAGATAGGCAAGTCAGGGCCGCTAGAGCCAAGGGCACAAATGTGCCTCTGCTTTTGGATCCAAAGTTGATCCTCGATTACATTGATCTCTGGCACAAGGACCCAAACACTCCTATGCCTGACTTCAAGCTGACTCCTGGCCAAAATCATATGTTGACTGCCTTCATCCAAGAAGAGAAATGGAAATTTGAGAAGGCCAGGCAGATCAAGAAAGCGCAGTACAGGAAGGAGAAATTCCTGAAGAACAACATTGTCTCTATGACAACTGATGATCTTATGAAGATCTAGTCTGAAATCAAAATCCTCAGCGATGATTTCAATGCTTACTATGCTGATTGGCAAGGAGCCAAGGTCAGGTTTGTTAAACTGACTGAGAAGTTCACCTCCAATGTTGCAACCCCATCGCAACAAGAAATTCCTCAGACTGAAGCATCTGCTCAGCCAACTGAAGAACATGCTAGCACTGCTGATGACATTCAGGCTGCTGAAGAAAATGTGAGTTCCAGGGCTGATGACTGTATTTCAGCCGCTGATGAAATTGCCAGGGCATCCACTAGTGGTGCGCCTGAAGAAAATGAAGAGGTCAGGGCAAATGCATCAGTTGTGCCTGAAGAAAATCAACCACATTCCTCTGCTCCTCCTGCGCCTACCCCAACTCCAATTCTTCCATCTGCATCAGATGTGAAGAAGACCAAGGCTGCAGAGCGTGCAACAGTGAAGAAAAGGAAAGCACCAGCTTCATCAGATTCTTCAGCTCCGAAGAAGATGAAGAAATTGACGAGCTCAGTTGCAAATCCCATTGATGCTGTTCCGATCTCAACCATGCCATCAAAGGACCTTGTTCCTTTTGATGAAGAATATGTGATCCCTGATGAAGAAAATCCTTCTGCTGCTTTGTCAGAGCAGATGGATGAAGAAATTGAAGTGGATGAAATCCCTTCAACTCCAGCTGTTTCCTCGCCTATGCCTCAGTTTACCGCTGAAGAGGCCGGCGTTGAAGAAATAGAAGATGAAGACATGGACATTGGCTGTACCACACCAGTGATGAATGATGACTTTTGGGAAAGTCAGCACCCCAACTCTCCACTCTTCACACCTTTACAACAAATTCCTCAGTCCCCTGTTGCTACTGAAGTACAAATGGGATCTGAAGAACCTCGTGCAACCCCATCTGTCCATGAAGAAATTCCAGCCACTAGTGCTGAAGAAAATGTACATGAAGAATTGAAGACCCAGGCTGTCACTGGAGTAGAAGCTGAAATTCCTCAGCCTGAAGAACCTGAGATTGCGATTCCTGAGGTGATAATGCAATTGACTGACACTCCTCAGCCCAAGCCAAAGGATCCATTCTCAAAGAAGCAGAAATTCAAGGCTGATGATTTCTTTGGCGAGCACGTGTTCTTCACTGACTACAATTCCTATGATTCTGCTCGTCTTAGAAGGAAGCGCTTCTGGAAAGCCAGCCAGGCCAACTTCTATTCTTCACTGCTCTTCAACAAGGACAAAGTCTTCGACCACGAGCATATTCCTCATGTGGACATGGAATCACTGCCATGCTTCACTCATGTCCTCAGTGTGCTTCATGACACATGCCTCCTCAACTTTTGCACAGACATAGTTGATTGGAATGAACAACTCATTCTTCAATTCAATGCAACTTTGCACATCACGGGAGATCCTGACGATGTGAACTCCTGGGTTTTGGACTGGATGACTGAAAATACTCACTATAAGGCACCGGCCACTGAATTACTTCATGCCCTGCCCATCAATTCTCCACTTGAAGGAGCTTGTTGCATGTACCAAGAACCTAAGCTTACTGATCACTATATGCAAGTGCTGATGAAGCCATTGAAACCAGGTCAAGCCTCAAGGACAAAATTCCTCATGAAGGAATTGCAGTATGTACCAAGGACAGTCTATCGCATTCTGACGAAGACTATGAGTCCAATCAAATGTTGGAAATATGCCCTAGAAGCAATAATAAATGGTTATTATTATATTTCTTTGTTCATGATAATTGTCTATTGTTCATGCTATAATTGTATTATCCGGAAATCGTAATACATGTGTGAATACATATACCACAACGTGTCCCTAGTAAGCCTCTAGTTGACTAGCTCGTTGATCAACAGATAGTCACGGTTTCCTGACTATGGACATTGGATGTCATTGATAACGGGATCACATCATTAGGAGAATGATGTGATGGACAAGACCCAATCCTAAGCATAGCATAAAAGATCGTCTAGTCTCGTTTGCTAGAGCTTTTCCAATGTCAAGTATCTTTTCCTTAGACCATGAGATCGTGCAACTCCCGGATACCGTAGGAGTGCTTTGGGTGTGCCAAACGTCACAACGTAACTGGGTGACTATAAAGGTGCACTACGGGTATCTCCGAAAGTG
Organism: Triticum aestivum; assembly: GCF_018294505.1. NCBI lineage: Eukaryota > Viridiplantae > Streptophyta > Magnoliopsida > Poales > Poaceae > Triticum > Triticum aestivum. The sequence goes on along the minus strand of NC_057799.1, from coordinate 582,811,363 downwards.
TCTGTTGGGTTAGCACGGATCGAGACTGGGATTTGTCACTCCGTGTGACGGAGAGGTATCTCTGGGCCCACTCGGTAATGCATCATCATAATGAGCTCTATGTGACTAAGGCGTTAGTCACGGGATCATGCATTGCGGTACGAGTAAAGAGACTTGCCGGTAACGAGATTGAACAAGGTATTGGGATACCGACGATCGAATCTCGGGCAAGTAACATACCGATTGACAAAGGGAATTGCATACGGGATTGATTGAATCCTCGACACCGTGGTTCATCCGATGAGATCATCGTGGAACATGTGGGAGCCAACATGGGTATCCAGATCCCGCTGTTGGTTATTGACCGGAGAGGCGTCTCGGTCATGTCTGCATGTCTCCCGAACCCGTAGGGTCTACACACTTAAGGTTCGGTGACGCTAGGGTTGTAGAGATATGTGTATGCGGAAACCCGAAAGTTGTTCGGAGTCCCGGATGAGATCCCGGACGTCACGAGAGGTTCCGGAATGGTCCGGAGGTGAAGAATTATATATAGGAAGTCAAGTTTCGGCCACCGGGAAAGTTTCGGGGATTACCGGTATTGTACCGGGACCACCGGAAGGGTCCCGGGGGTCCACCGGGTGGGGCCACCTATCCCGGAGGGCCCCGTGGGCTGAAGTGGGAAGGGAACCAGCCCCTAGTGGGCTGGGCGCCCCCCCATGGGCCTCCCCCCATGCGCCTAGGGTTGCAAACCCTAGGGTGGGGGGGGCTTCCCACTTGCCTTGGGGGGCAAGGCACCCCCCTTGGCCGCCGCCCCCCACCCTAGATGGGTTTTGGCCGGCGCCCCCCCCTCCCAGGGGCCTATATAAAGGGGGGGGAGGGAGGGCAGCAACATCTCAGCCTTGGGCACCTCCCTCCTCCCCTGCTACACCTCTCTCTCTCTCGTAGAAGCTCGGCGAAGCCCTGCCGGCATCCCGCTACATCCACCACCACGCCGTCGTGCTGCTGGATCTCCATCAACCTCTCCTTCCCCCTTGCTGGATCAAGAAGGAGGAGACGTCGTTGCACCGTACGTGTGTTGAACGCGGAGGTGCCGTCCGTTCGGCACTCGGTCATCGGTGATTTGGATCACGGCGAGTACGACTCCGTCATCCACGTTCATTGGAACGCTTCCGCTCGCGATCTACAAGGGTATGTAGATGCACTCCTTTCCCCTCGTTGCTAGTATACTCCATAGATGCATCTTGGTGAGCGTAGGAAAATTTTAAAATTATGCTACGATTCCCTACAGTGGGATCATGAGCCAGGCCTATGCGTAGTTACTATGCACGAGTAGAACACAAAGCAGTTGTGGGCATTGAGTTTGCCAATTCTTCTTGCCGCTACTAGTCTTATCTTGTTTCGGCGGCATTGTGGGATGAAGCGGCCCGGACCGACCTTACACGTACGCTTACGTGAGATAGGTTCCACCGACTGACATGCACTAGTTGCATAAGGTGGCTAGCGGATGTCTGTCTCTCCTACTTTAGTCGGAACGGATTCGATGAAAAGGGTCCTTATGAAGGGTAAATAGAAATTGGCAAATCACGTTGTGGTCATACGTAGGTAAGAAACGTTCTTGCTAGAAACCTACAAACCACGTAAAAACTTGCAACAACTATTAGAGGACGTCTAACTTGTTTTTGCAGCATGTGTTATGTGATGTGATATGGCCAGAAGATGTGATGAATGATATATGAGATGTATGAGATTGATCATATTCTTGTAATAGGAATCACGACTTGCATGTCGATGAGTATGACAACCGGCAGGAGCCATAGGAGTTGTCTTTATTATTTTGCATGACCTGCGTGTCATTGAATAACACCATGTAAATTACTTTACTTTGTTGCTAAACGCGTTAGCCATAGAAGTAGAAGTAATCGTTGGCGTGACGACTTCATGTAGACACAATGATGGAGATCATGGTGTCATGCCGGTGACGAAGATGATCATGGTGCCCCGAAGATGGAGATCAAAGGAGCATAATGATATTGGCCATATCATGTCACTGTTTGATTGCATGTGTTGTTTATCATGTTTTTGCATCTTATTTGCTTAGAACGACGGTAGTAAGTAAGATGATCCCTTATGATAATTTCAAGAAAAGTGTTCCCCCTAACTGTGCACCGTTGCGAAGGTTCGTTGTTTCGAAGCACCACGTGATGATCGAGTGTGATAGATTCTAACGTTCGAATACAACGGGTGTTGACGAGCCTAGCATGTACAGACATGGCCTCGGAACACACGCAATACACTTAGGTTGACTTGACGAGCCTAGCATGTACAGACATGGCCTCGGAACACGGAGGACCGAAAGGTCGAGCATGAGTCGTATAGAAGATACGATCAACATGGAGATGTTCACCGATCTTGACTAGTCCGTCTCACGTGATGATCGGACACGACCTAGTTAACTCGGATCATGTTTCACTTAGATGACTAGAGGGATGTCTATCTGAGTGGGAGTTCATTGAGTAATTTGACTAGATGAACTTAATTATCATGAACTTAGTCTAAAATCTTTACACTATGTCTTGTAGATCTAATGGCCAACGTTGTCCTCAATTTCAACGCGTTCCTAGAGAAAACCAAGCTGAAAGATGATGGCAGCAACTATACGGACTGGGTCCGGAACCTGAGGATCATCCTCATAGTAGCCAAGAAAGATTATGTCTTAGAAGCACCGCTAGGTGATGCACCAATCCCACAGAACCAAGACGTTATGAACGCTTGGCAGCAGCGTGCTGATGATTACTCCCTCGTTCAGTGCGGCATGCTTTACAGCCTAGAACCGGGTCTCCAAAAGCGTTTTGAGAAACATGGAGCATATGAGATGTTCGAGGAGCTGAAATTAGTTTTCCAAGCTCATGCCCGGGTCGAGAGATATGAAGTCTCCGACAAGTTCTTCAGCTGTAAAATGGAGGAAAATAGTTCTGTAAGTGAGCACATACTCAGAATGTCTGGGTTGCACAACCGCTTGACTCAGCTGGGAGTTAATCTCCCGGATGACGCGGTCATTGACAGAATCCTTCAGTCGCTTCCACCAAGCTTCAAGAGCTTTGTGATGAACTACAATATGCAGGGGATGGAAAAGACCATTCCTGAGGTATATTCGATGCTGAAATCAGCGGAGGTGGAAATCAGAAAAGAACATCAAGTGTTGATGGTGAATAAAACCACTAAGTTCAAGAAGGGCAAGGGTAAGAAGAACTTCAAGAAGGACGGCAAGGGAGTTGCCACGCCCGGTAAACCAGTTACTGGGAAGAAGTCAAAGAATGGACCCAAGCCTGAAACTGAGTGCTTTTATTGCAAGGGAAGTGGTCACTGGAAGCGGAACTGCCCCAAATACTTAGCGGAAAAGAAGGCCGGCAACACCAAAGGTATATGTGATATACATGTAATTGATGTGTACCTTACCAGTACTCGTAGTAGCTCCTGGGTATTTGATACCGGTGCGGTTGCTCATATTTGTAACTCAAAACAGGAACTGCGGAATAAACGGAGACTGGCAAAGGACGAGGTGACGATGCGCGTCGGGAATGGTTCCAAGGTCGATGTGATCGCCGTCGGCACGCTACCTCTGCATCTACCCACGGGATTAGTTTTGAACCTCAATAATTGTTATTTAGTGCCAGCTTTGAGCATGAACATTGTATCTGGATCTCGTTTAATTCGAGATGGCTACTCATTTAAATCCGAGAATAATGGTTGTTCTATTTATTTGAGAGATATGTTTTATGGTCATGCCCCGCTGGTCAATGGTTTATTCTTGATGAATCTCGAACGTGATGTTACACATGTTCATAGTGTGAATACCAAAAGATGTAAAGTTGATAACGATAGTCCCACATACTTGTGGCACTGCCGCCTTGGTCACATTGGTGTCAAGCGCATGAAGAAGCTCCATGCAGATGGACTTTTGGAGTCTCTTGATTACGAATCATTTGACACGTGCGAACCATGCCTCATGGGTAAGATGACCAAGACTCCGTTCTCCGGAACAATGGAGCGAGCAACCAACTTATTGGAAATCATACATACCGATGTGTGCGGTCCAATGAGTGTTGAGGCTCGCGGAGGATATCGTTATGTTCTCACTCTCACTGATGACTTAAGTAGATATGGGTATGTCTACCTAATGAAACACAAGTCTGAAACCTTTGAAAAGTTCAAGGAATTTCAGAGTGAGGTTGAGAATCAACGTGACAGGAAAATAAAATTCTTACGATCAGATCGTGGTGGAGAATATTTAAGTCACGAGTTTGGTGCACACTTAAGGAAATGTGGAATAGTTTCACAACTCACGCCGCCTGGAACACCTCAAAGAAACGGTGTGTCCGAACATCGTAATCGCACTCTATTGGATATGGTGCGATCTATGATGTCTCTTACCGATTTACCGCTCTCATTTTGGGGCTATGCTTTAGAGACTGCCGCATTCACTTTAAATAGGGCTCCGTCTAAATCCGTTGAGACGACACCGTATGAATTATGGTTTGGGAAGAAACCTAAGCTGTCGTTTCTAAAAGTTTGGGGATGCGATGCTTATGTCAAGAAACTTCAACCTGAAAAGCTCGAACCCAAGTCGGAGAAATGCGTCTTCATAGGATACCCTAAGGAAACGATTGGGTATACCTTCTACCTCAGATCCGAAGGCAAGATCTTCGTTGCCAAGAACGGGTCCTTTCTGGAGAAGGAGTTTCTCTCGAAAGAATTGAGTGGGAGGAAAGTGGAACTTGATGAGGTGATAGTCACCCCTTCCGTACCGGAAAGTAGCGCAGCGCGGGAAAATGTTCCTGTGGTGCCTACACCGACTGGGGAGGAAGTTAATGATGATGATCATGAAGCATCGGATCAAGTTACTGAACTTCGTAGGTCCACAAGGACACGTTCCGCACCAGAGTGGTACGGCAACCCTGTCCTGGAAATCATGTTGTTAGACAACGATGAACCTTCGAACTATGAAGAGGCGATGGTGGGCCCGGATTCCGACAAATGGCTAGAAGGCATGAAATCCGAGATAGGATCCATGTATGAAAACGAAGTATGGACTTTGACTGACTTGCCCGATGATCGGCGAGCCATAGAAAACAAATGGATCTTTAAGAAGAAGACGGACGCGGATGGTAATGTGACCATCTACAAAGCTCGACTTGTCGCTAAGGGTTATCGACAAGTTCAAGGGGTTGACTACGATGAGACTTTCTCACCCGTAGCGAAGTTGAAGTCCGTCCGAATCATGTTAGCAATTGCCGCATACTATGATCATGAGATATGGCAGATGGACGTCAAAATGGCATTCCTTAATGGCTTCCTTAAGGAAGAGTTGTATATGATGCAGCCGGAAGGTTTTGTCGATCCTAAGAATGCTAACAAAGTATGCAAGCTCCAGCGCTCAATCTATGGGCTGGTGCAAGCATCTCGGAGTTGGAACATTCGCTTTGATGAGATGATCAAAGCGTTTGGGTTTACACAGACTTATGGAGAAGCCTGTGTTTACAAGAAAGTGAGTGGGAGCTCTGTAGCATTTCTCATATTATATGTGGATGACATACTATTGATGGGAAATGATATAGAATTCTTGGAAAGTATAAAGGCCTATTTGAATAAGTGTTTTTCAATGAAGGACCTTGGAGAAGCTGCTTATATATTAGGCATCAAGATCTATAGAGATAGATCAAGACGCCTCATTGGTCTTTCACAGAGTACATACCTTGACAAGATATTGAAGAAGTTCAATATGGATCAGTCCAAGAAGGGGTTCTTGCCTGTATTGCAAGGTGTGCAATTGAGCACGGCTCAATGCCCGACCACGCCAGAAGATAGAGAAAAGATGAGTGTCATCCCCTATGCCTCGGCCATAGGGTCTATTATGTATGCCATGTTGTGTACCAAACCTGATGTAAACCTTGCCGTAAGTTTGGTAGGAAGGTACCAAAGTAATCCCGGCATGGAACACTGGACAGTGGTCAAGAATATCCTGAAGTACCTGAAGAGGACTAAGGATATGTTTCTCGTTTATGGAGGTGACGAAGAGCTCGTCGTAAAGGGTTACGTCGACGCTAGCTTCGACACAGATCTGGATGACTCGAAGTCACAAACCGGATACGTGTATATTTTGAATGGAGGAGCAGTAAGCTGGTGCAGTTGCAAGCAAAGCGTCGTGGCGGGATCTACATGTGAAGCGGAGTACATGGCAGCCTCGGAGGCAGCACAGGAAGCAGTCTGGATGAAGGAGTTCATTACCGACCTAGGGGTGATTCCCAATGCGTCGGGCCCGATGACTCTCTTCTGTGACAACACTGGAGCTATTGCCCTTGCGAAGGAGCCCAGGTTTCACAGGAAGACCAGGCATATCAAGCGTCGCTTCAACTCCATTCGTGAAAGTGTACAAAATGGAGACATAGATATTTGTAAAGTACATACGGACCTGAATGTAGCAGATCCGTTGACTAAACCTCTCCCTAGAGCAAAACATGATCAACACCAGGACGCAATGGGTGTTCGATTCATCACAATGTAACTAGATTATTGACTCTAGTGCAAGTGGGAGACTGTTGGAAATATGCCCTAGAGGCAATAATAAATGGTTATTATTATATTTCTTTGTTCATGATAATTGTATATTGTTCATGCTATAATTGTATTATCCGGAAATCGTAATACATGTGTGAATACATAGACCACAACGTGTCCCTAGTAATCCTCTAGTTGACTAGCTCGTTGATCAACAGATAGTCACGGTTTCCTGACTATGGACATTGGATGTCATTGACAACGGGATCACATCATTAGGAGAATGATGTGATGGACAAGACCCAATCCTAAGCATAGCATAAAAGATCGTGTAGTTTCGTTTGCTAGAGATTTTCCAATGTCAAGTATCTTTTCCTTAGACCATGAGATCATGCAACTCCCGGATACCGTAGGAGTGCTTTGGGTGTGCCAAACGTCACAACGTAACTGGGTGACTATAAAGGTGCACTACGGGTATCTCCGAAAGTGTCTGTCGGGTTAGCACAGATCGAGACTGGGATTTGTCACTCCGTGTGACGGAGAGGTATCTCTGGGCCCACTCGGTAATGCATCATCATAATGAGCTCTATGTGACTAAGGCGTTAGTCACAGGATCATGCATTGCGGTACGAGTAAAGAGACTTGCCGGTAACGAGATTGAACAAGGTATTGGGATACCGACGATCGAATCTCAGGCAAGTAACATACCGATTGACAAAGGGAATTGCATACGGGATTGGTTGAATCCTCGACACCGTGGTTCATCCGATGAGATCATCGTGGAACATGTGGGAGCCAACATGGGTATCCAGATCCCGCTATTGGTTATTGACCGGAGAGGCGTCTCGGTCATGTCTGCATGTCTCCCGAACCCGTAGGGTCTACACACTTAAGGTTCGGTGACGCTAGGGTTGTAGAGATATGTGTATGCGGAAACCCGAAAGTTGTTCGGAGTCCCGGATGAGATCCCGGACGTCACGAGAGGTTCCGGAATGGTCCGGTGGTGAAGAATTATATATAGGAAGTCAAGTTTCGGCCACTGGGAAAGTTTGGGGGTTACCGGTATTGTACCGGGACCACCGGAAGGGTCCCGGGGGTCCACCGGGTGGGGCCACCTATCCCGGAGGGCCCCGTCGGCTGAAGTGGGAAGGGAACCAGCCCCTAGTGGGCTGGGCGCCCCCCCATGGGCCTCCCCCCATGCGCCTAGGGTTGCAAACCCTAGGGTGGGGGGGGCCTTCCCACTTGCCTTGGGGGGCAAGGCACCCCCCTTGGCCGCCGCCCCCCACCCTAGATGGGTTTTGGCCGGCGCCCCCCCTCCCAGGGGGCCTATATAAAGGGGGGAGGGAGGGCAGCAACATCTCAGCCTTGGGCGCCTCCCTCCTCCCCTGCTACACCTCTCTCTCTCGTAGAAGCTCGGCGAAGCCCTGCCGGCATCCCGCTACATCCACCACCACGCCGTCGTGCTGCTGGATCTCCATCAACCTCTCCTTCCCCCTTGCTGGATCAAGAAGGAGGAGACGTCTCTGCACCGTACGTGTGTTGAACGCGGAGGTGCCGTCCGTTCGGCACTCGGTCATCGGTGATTTGGATCACGGCGAGTACGACTCCGTCATCCACGTTCATTGGAACGCTTCCGCTCGCGATCTACAAGGGTATGTAGATGCACTCCTTTCCCCTCGTTGCTAGTATACTCCATAGATGCATCTTGGTGAGCGTAGGAAAATTTTAAAATTATGCTACGATTCCCAACATCAAAGGCCACGACTCATCTGATGAGGAAATTGTTGGCATCATGAAGAATCTGGTTTTCAACATCATTCATGGCATTCCTGTCAATTATCACGATTTCTTCATGAGGACTCTGGCAAATGTTGCACTTTCACCATTTGAGCTGAAGCCTTATGCACCGTGGATTATGAGATTCATCAAAACAAGGTCTTCACTCAACTACAAAGCTGATTTTCAGAATCACCTCAGCTACTTGCCCCCGATTGAAGTCCTCAAGCGGACCTATTCCTCAGCTGACGAAAAGGGCAAGGCACCAGCTGTTATAGATGAAGGCATTCGTCCATTGGATGGTCAATTTCGTAAGGCTGCATCTTATTCCACCAATGATCACTCTGCCATTCATGATTCTGCTGCCCATGCCTCCAAGCCAAATCCTCAAGCTACTGCTCCTCGTGTGATGACTGACCGTGAACTTATGCTAAGTCTTCACCAGAAGGTGGATCAAAACCATAAATGGGTTAAGCATCAGGTTGGTTCAATTCTTCACAACATGACTGCTACACATAATGCAGTGAAGAAAAACCACTACTACCTCCATGAAGTCTTCGGTCGCACCTGGGCTGTTCTGTCTCACATTTACAGTGAAGAAGATCTGAAGAACATGGGTCTCAAGGAGGACTTTGACTGGTCTGCACCTCCACCGAAGAAATACAAGAAGGTCAAGGTTCCTTCCTTGGTGGCCAGCTCCTATTCTTCATCGCGCGAAACTGATGAGCATGAAGACTTGGACGACACTGCGGCAGGCCCTACATCAACAAATGACCCCAACAACGCTAGCGCTCCTCCATCATCATGATATTCTTCAGGCGTGTTAGTCCTCATTTTTCAATCCTTTTGGTCATTTGATGACAAAGGAGGAGAAAGTTGAGTTAGCCTTCAAGCGGGTCTATCTTATATGGGCGTTTTTTTCTTAAGTTACAACTCTCGTTCTTCTGATGACTTTGCTGGATCGAGTTGTAAACTTAAACTCTATGGTGACCTGATACTTTTGTTGTGTTCTTCTGCATGCTTATTCCTCGCTAATGTTAATGCACGCATGCTGAATTACATCAGTCACCATATTTCATCATGCATTTCAAATTCTTCATATTATATGTCAAATGCGTGTATGAATTACAAGATATAGGGGGAGATCTCCATGATTCTACTCTTCAAGTGTGCATTGCTTCAAGAGCAAATTCCTCACTATGCACATCTTCAGGGGGAGTTCTTCTATATCTTGCAATCAAATTCCTCAATATCACTATTTACACTTCATATGATTATCCCCGTTGAAAACTTAACCTATATTGTCATCAATCACCAAAAAGGGGGAGATTGTAAGTGCATCTAGTGCCCCTTAGTGATTTTGGTGTATTGAAGACTTATAGGTTAAGGGACTAATGCGTTTGTGAGTGTACATAGGTCTATAAGTCTATGAGGAGTTTGATAATTACAGAGATAGTCGACCACTAAAAATGAAGTTCTTCGACTGAAGACTTTGGTATTCTGAAGACTTTCTGAAGACTTTGAAAGTGAAGAAATTGGTGTAACCTTGAAGACTTGGTATTCATTTGAGGAACATGAAGCGTGAAAACTTTTGTTTTCGTAGTTTCATTTTCTCTTTCTTGAGTCATAGGAAACACCGTACTGTTAAAGGGGGTCGAGGAAATACTAAGGAAAATTTTCCAAGTGATGCTCAACTCAAAATCCTACACCTACTAATCCCTTCGAGTGAAGCCATTGGAAATCTCATACAGTTCAGTCATATTCTTCAGTGACAGAGACGAAGTTCTTCTGGTCTCTGAAGAATTTATTCTGACTGAGGAGTTAGGAATTCGCTAGTGCGGATTGCCTACACCATGAGGAACATGATAGCCCTGAGGAATTAGACACTCAAAATTCTGACCGCGTTGCTGTGCTACGCGCCAGCTGTCCCAAAATATCTTCCCACCTAACGGTCATATCATTGAAGGGCATTTATGTCTTATCATGTCGGGCTGCTCCCTAGGCTATAAATAGCCGCCCCCTACAAACACTAGCTGGTTGGCTGCTCCGAGAGAAAACTGACATTTGTCATTTGAAAGCATCCCATCCTCCGAGGACTTTGAGCGAAAATCATCAAGTGAGGAAAACCCAAACCCAAACACCTACAAACCCAAAGTGATTGAGCATCACTGAAGAGATTGATCCTGCGTGGATCCGACGCTTGTTACCTTTGAAGACTGTGCTTCTTCCAGATGGTTAGGCGTCATGGTCTAGAGCATCCAAGAGGAATTGTGGATCGCCGAGTGACCTGAAGACTTACCACGAGTGATTGGACGAGGTCTGTGTGATCTTAGTTCAAGGAGAATATGGTGAGGACTGTGTGTCCAGGACTGTGTGTCCTCAGGTTTAAATATCTAGCCGCTCCAACCAGATGTACAACTGAGACAACAGTTGGAACTAGTCTACCAAATCATTGTCTTCACCAAGCTTACTGGTTCTATTTCCTCAACTCTTTCATTTCCTCATTACTATGTTGTGTGCTTGTCATATCTGTGTTTGAAGACTTTGACAAAAGACTTTTTCAATTTCCTCAGTTTAATTTCTTCAATCTGTTTGTCTTCATCCTGTGCTATCCTGTGTTTACGCTTTCTGTACTCTGTGTTTGTCTTCATTTCATCATGATGACCATGCCTATGTTCTGCTATGCTTACTCTTGAGTACTTATTCCGCTGCAAGTAGTTCTTCGCTAAGGAATTTCCTCACCCGCAAATTCCTCAGTGAAGAATTCATAAAAATCGCCTATTCACCCCCTATAGTCGATATAACGCACTTTCAGTGCTAAGCCGAGCGGTAATGAACGTGTGTTATAATATCTAACCGGTTTGCCATGAGGATGCGGTTCTATCTTACGTCGCAGAAATGAATGGCCGCAAACGCTTTCGTGTTTTACCTCCTGTGACAAACGTGCACACATTTTGTCTTGCTTTCATTTCTTATTCTGTTGATTCGTCTGAGGTGTATATCTTCTTCAAATGCGGTAGTGCACTCACCATAGAATAGATGGCGAGCTTGCCAACCAGTTGGAACTTGGAAGCGAGCGGCTAGTGGTTCCTTTGGGTCACGGGCATATCAAACTTGGATGATGGCTACTGCTTCGATGAGGACAATTCATTGGGTGGCTTCCCGTGGCGACATTGATGGTCCAGGGCCTGTTCGATTGACAAGGAATTGAAGGGGATTGGCAGGGATGGGGGCGGGTTGTAAATCCCCTATAAGTCAAAACCCCTCGAATCCCCTCTAATCCTCTCCAATTGGAAATGCAACCGAACAAAGCCTTAGCTGAGTCTTCTGAAATTGAAGCTCGTTATGGCCAATTACAGCACAAACACATTTGCAGGTAAGGACCGATGCAATTTGCGGCAAGCCATTTAGCTATAACAGTTTTAGGAATGTTTCTCTATTTATTTATTTGCTTTGGGAACCTTCTGGCAGGTTTTATTTTTCACGTTTCTCCATTCTGTTTTTCCTTTCTCTTTTTTGGTTTCATTTTTCTTTCAAAAAAATACAAAATTTTCAAAATATGTTTAAAAAAACAAATTCTAAAAATCTCGCTTTTCCAAAAAAATTATATCACTTAATAAAAATAAATAAAATTTACAAACATTTCAAAAAAAATCATGTTTTCACCAAAAAAACCGAGTTTTTAAATAAAAACAAAAAAACTGCTTGAAAAGTAAAAGACTAGAAAGCTAAACTGCAGAAAAAATCTTGCTGCCAGGTAAGCTTGACCGAGCTGTACAGGGCTATTCATAATATTTCTTGCGAAATACGAATAAAACTGCAGTTGAGACCTCCCAGGGAACCGGACTGGGCCAACCCATTAGCAGGTCTAGCGCGCGGCACTTTGGTGAAGTTTTTTTTTGCGCTACTGATCTTTTTTGTACCTATGTGAATTGGTTTTTCTAAACATTTTTTGCAATTCCTGAAAGCAATTCAAAACACAAATATATTTGAATTTGTGAAAAAAATTGTAAACAAGAACATTTTTTAAATTCTGAACAAGTTTAAGAAAACGTGAATGTTTTTAAAAATTCCGAGACATTTTTCAAAGAAGGAAACATTTTAGGAAAATCCTCAAACATTTTTCAAAAGCATGAGCATTTTTGAATTTATGAACAAAACTTGAAAACTGGAACATTTACTCAATTCTGAAATTTTTAAATGGGATTTTTTAAAATTTCCAAACATTTTTGAAAAGGACAAACATTTTCGAAAAAAATAAATCCCAAACATTTTAAAAAGTTAACCTGAAACAAACAAAAGAATTAAAATAGAAAAAAAGAATAAAAGAAAAACTAAAAACTAAACAGCCAGAACAACTAAAACCGGTTCAGGTACCTTGCAGAAGGATCCATAATTGGAGTGACAAACCGCCTCGTAGTTGTAGAATGGGCTGGTCGATGAGCTTGTTTTCGTGCGAAGTGTCGACAATTCGACACAATGAGCACGCCGGGAGGACCTATATGGCGCCTTTAGCAAACGTATCAGCACGTTGGCGCTCACACGAAGGTTCCTGGCCTCGCCCAACAGAGGTTGGTCCCTAGCAATCCCTCGCACGGGACGCAGTCGCTTCATGGGGTGGTGGTTAACTGCTCGATGGTTGACCAGTCAACCATTCACTTTTGAATAAAACACAAGGAAAAACAAAAATCCTAAAACAATTCATGAATTCAAGAAAATTCACGCATTTGAAAGAAAGTTCGCAAAATCAAAAAGTTCACTAATTTCGAAAAGAATCGCAATTCTGAAAAAAACAAAGCTTCGAAAAAGTTTGTGCATTTTGAAAAAAAATCATCGATATGGAAACCTAAGTTCACGGATTTAAAAAAAGGTGATCCATTTTTTGAAAATCATAGTTTGTGGAAAAAATTCATAAATTTTTAAAAAAGTTCCTATATTTTTCAGAAAATGATCAAAAACTTTGAAAAAAAATCACAAACTTGACAAAATTTCATCAAATATGGAAAATAATTCATCGATTTTGCAGAAAAGTTCAACAATTTTGAAAAAACAAATGAAATTGGAAAAAAGTTCATCGATTATGAAAAAGAGATTATCAATATTGAAAACAGTTCATGCATTTTGTAAAAAGAAAATAAAATTAAAGAAAATGGAAAATAAAAAAATGCTGAAAAAAGAAAAGAAATAGAAAAATAAAGAAAACCTAAATAATACTACTCCAGACATGTATCAAGAAAAGAAGAAAAAATTGGCTGCGAACCGGAGAAAGAATAAAAGGACAAAGCAAATTAAGTGGGCCCAAGTGTTCAGATTATGTAGTGGTCAGTGGGGTACTCTCTGAAAGAAAGGTCTCGGGTTCGAATCCCTTGCTTGTACCCTTTTTTGAAAATATGATAGAAAAAATGGACCACCCATGCAACATCGATAGAGCTGGGAGGGTGTGCAACTGTTTGCACTGATGCCTTTAACCGGGGCAACAAGCGCCGTATAGAAATGCCCAACAGGCCATACATAGTCGCTTCCCTACTGAACCGCTACAGTTCCTGGCATGACTATACCTCGCTTCAAGCAAGATAGAGCATTAGCTCGCTTCAGGCGTCTCCCTCAACGGGCCGGTCCAGCGAGCGGGAGAGGCATACATAATTTGTTTGTATTTTTTCACTTTTTTTTATCTTTTTTGCTTTTTTATTTATGTTTATATTCCAAAAATAAACACTTACATAAAATTTTAGAAAATATTAACCAAGCATTTCAAAGATGTAAATCTGTATAGAAAAAATATCTCTAATGTGTACAAAAAATATAAAGTGTATGAAAAACTTGATCATGTATATAGAAATGTTAATCTAGCATTTTAAGAAATGTCAATCAAGTATTTGCAAAATGTTAGTCAAGCATTTGAAAAGTGCTAATGTGTATTGAAAAAATGTTTGTCATATATACAAAAAATACAATGTGTATGAAAAAAGTTGATCATGTAACAAGCGCCGCCCATGCAACGTCGATAGAGGTGGGAGGGTGTGCAACCATTTGCACCAATGCCTCTAGGCAACAAGCGCCGTATAGGAAATGCCCAACAGGCCATACATAGCCGCTTCCCCACTGAACCGCCACAGTTCCTAGCGTGACTATGCCTCGCTTCAACCGATACAGAGCGTTGGCTCGCTTCAGGCGTCTCCCTAAATGGGCCTGTCCAGCGCACGGGAGAGGCATACATAATTTTTCTGTACTTTTTTTTCACTTTTCTGTTTGATCATTTTTTTGTTTTTTTTATTTCTGTATATATATTCCATAAAAACACTTACATAACATTAAAAAGATATTAAACAAGCATTAAAAAAATGTAAATGTGTATAGAAAAAATATCTCTAATGTATACAAAAAATATAAAATGTGTATGAAAAACTTGATCATGTATCTAAAAATGTTAATCTAGCATTTTAAGAAATGTTAATAAAGTATTTGCAAAATGTTAATCAAGCATTTGAAAAGTGTTAAGTGTGTATCGAAAAAATGTTTGTCATATATACAAAAAATACAATGTGTATGAAAAATGTTGATCATGTAACAAGCGCCGCCCATACAATATCGATAGAGGTGGGAGGATGTGCAACCGTTTGCACCGATGCCTTTAACTGGGGCAACAAGCGCCATATAGGAAATGCCCAAGAGGCCATACATAGCCGCTTCCCCACTGAACCGCTACAGTTCCCAGCGTGACTATGCCTCGCTTCAAGCGATACAGAGCGTTGGCTCGCTTCAGGCGTCTCCCTAAATGGGCCTGTCCAGCGCGCGGGAGGGGCATACATAATTTTTCTATACTTTTTCACTTTTTTGTTTGATCTTTTTTGCTTTTGTTTTTATTTCTGTTTATATATTCCAAAAATACACTTACATAACATTTTATAAATATTAACGAAGCATTTCAAAAATGTAAATGTGTATAGAAAAATGTATCTAATGTATAAAAAAAATATACAATGTGTATGAAAAACTTGATCATGTATCTAAAAATGTTAATCTAGCATTTTAAGAAATGTTAATAAAGTATTTTCAAAATTTTAATCAAGTATTTGCAAAATATTAATCAAGCATTTGAAAAGTTTTAAGTGTGTAGAAAAAATGTTTGTCATATATACATAAAATACAATGTTTATGAAAATTGTTGATGATGTATTTACAAAATGTTAAATATGTATAAAAATGTTCTTGATGTATACAAAAAATGTATAACTTGCATAAGAAATTGAACATAAAAACATAAATTTAAAAATATGTTGATTGTGCATCAAAAAAAAATTAATCATATATTTCAAAATGCTAAACGTGTATAAAAAAACTATTCCTGGTATATACCAAAAATGTACAATGTGTATGAAAAACTAGTCATCAAACACAAGAATTTGAACGTCGCCAGCGATCGAAAAAAACATGAAACATGCCTGCCCAGTTTACTACGGGTCAAGAAAATGCTTTAGCGAGCGGAAGCTATACTCGCAACAAGCTAGATATAGTCTTCGTGGTTAAATAGAACCTAACCCTCAGTAAGGTGTGCCGGACATTGAATTCATTCACCCGCTTTGAAGAGAATGCTCGACCTACTAAGGTTTATAAGGATTTTACGT